>NC_041220.1:11059282-11076139 GCF_002837175.3 Physeter macrocephalus
ATGCAAATCAAAACTACAATGAGGTATCACCTCACACCAGTTAGAATGGGCATCATCAGAAAATCTACAAACAAATGCTGGAGATGGTGTGGAGAAAAGGGAACCCTCTTGCACTGTTGGTGGGAATGTAAATTGACACAGCCACTATGGAGAACAGTGTGGAGGTTCCTTAAAGAACTAAAAATAGAATTACCATATGACCCATCAATCCCACTTCTGGGCATATACCCAGAGATAACCATAATTCAAAAAGACACATGCACCCCAATGTTCATTTGCAGCACTATTTACCATAGCCAGGTCACATGGAAGCAACTTAAATGCCCATCGACAGACGAATGGATACAGAAGATGTGGTACATATATACAATGGAATATTACTCAGTCATAAAAAGGAACGAAGTTGGGTCAGTTGTAGAGACGTGGATGGATCTAGAGACTGTCACACAGAGTGAAGTAAGTCAGAGAAAAACAAATATCGTATATTAACGCATATATGTGGAACGTAGAAAATGGTACCGATGAACCAGTTTGCAGCACAGAAATTGAGACACAGAAGTAGAGAAGAAACGAATGGACACCAAGGGGGCAAAGCGGCGGGGTTGGGTGTGGTGGTGGGATGATTTGGGTGATTGGGACTGACCATGTATACAGTGATGTATATAAAATGGATGACTAATACGAAAAGCAAAAAATACTATGGTTTAATCCATCTAAAAGAAAAGTTGCCTTAAAACTGTCTCAAGAGTACATATGATGTGTGCTGACAGTTTAGGTGTTTTACAGTGTAACTCTTAGGAGAAAGGGGTGACTTTTAGGCATCGTGTGGATCATTTGCATTGTGTAAGCACAGCCCTAGGACTCCTTAGGGACCAAAGGTGATGATTGCCTCTGATTTAGACTATGGTCCTGAGAAGATGGGGGCCTGCTGTGATTACATTCTTCTTTTCTTCTTCAACATAATAAAGTAATGCAATTTACACCCCCGACCAAAACCAGTTTAAGTGCCTGTACCAATATCAGTGAATTAAAATTTTTTTGACATTGTTTGACATTAAGTCAAAACTTGGATCTATCTTTGTTAAATATGTATATGTACAGACATACACATGTATATAGTAATGTGGTTTCTTATAATGGGATTTGCCTTATAAAATTTTTTCCTAATGAAGGTGTTTTTTAGTCTTTTTTTTTTTTTTTTTTTTGAGGGGAACATGTGAATCAGTTAGTGCTCTTCAGAAAAACAGAACCAACACCTATCTACAAGAAGATTCATTTTAAGGAATTAGTTTGTGTGATTGTTGTGGCTGGCAAATCTGAAATCTGTAGGGCAAGCCAGCAGGCTGGAAAATCAGGCAGGATTTCTGTGTTAACAGGTTGAGGCAGCATTCCTTCATCTCCAGGAAATTTCAGTTTTTGCTTTTAGGCCTTCAGCTGATTCAGTGAGACCCACCCACATTATTGAAGGTGATCTGCTTTACTTCATGTCAAGTGATTATAGACATTAATCATGTTTACAAAATACTTTTCACAGCAACATCTAGGTTAGTGTCTGACCAAACATTTGGGCACCATAGCTAAGCCAAAATTTCACATACCATTTAACCATCACAGAGGGTGACGGATAATATGGTAACAAGCCCTTTCTAGTTTACATGATAAGTTTGTGCATACATTTTTTTCCTTTGGCCAGATATACTTTAGCATTGGTCATTTATTCGTATTTGTAGACATAGATCATCGTTCATTTGTTCCTTATACGCTTTGTAATCATTTATTAAGCATGCACTTTGTACGAGAGACAATACTGGGCGACTGAATGACTTCAAAAAGTGAATGACAGAGGCTAAATCTTCTAAGTGTTTTAATTCTAGTGGAAGAGCCATAAGTATAATAGCTGACTGTATGATAAGTAAATCTGCAGAGTAGAGATGTGTGTTTTTCAATCATGTCAATTAAATGTCATTTCCCCCATGAGCAATCAGAAAATAATTCATGGCAATGGTTAATATGCCAAGTTACTATGCTTAGTAATTTAAGGACAACTCATATGTAAAATTGAATTATGAAAGAATGCTTGCCCACTGCAGGTCAACTTCATTTAGACACTGTTGGCCATGCATGCATTCAGTTTAGCACATTAAAGGATTTGTATTTGTATTCAGCTTATGCAGAGGTGATTCAGTATATACTCAAACAGGTCTGACAAGTGGGCTGTCATGTTTTATTGATAATCTTGTACTTTATATAGCATAGAGCAATAAATATTTTCCTTACAGCCTCCAAATGGTGGTTTTCTCATAGCACTTTCTCCTTCGAAAACTACGTTTTATTTCTATTTTATTATTCAATGAATGTGAACTTGTCTGCCTGGCTTTTGAGGCCCTCTGTAAACTCGCCACACTTTACTAATCCAAACATAGATCTTCCACTTTGTTAAGGTCATGTAACTTAGAACACTCTCACATATGCAGCATATGCATTTAATCCTGCCTGTTTATGCAAATCTCAGCTGTCCTTACAGGCCTGGCTCCATGAAATCTTCCATGACGACTCTGACTGCCTAGGGAGTTTCCTTTGCTGCACTCGGAGTTGCGAGCAATACCTAGTTGGCACCAGACAATTAAATACAGGCTGTTCTGCTATAATGCATTTTTCTGTAATGTGAATTAGCTCCTACAGGATTCGTAAATAGGGGAATTACGTTAGTAAAATGTGGAATTTGGTTCATGTGTGATTTCTCCCCAGCATAATATTTAGCTTTACCAGGTAATTATAGCTGCACGCAAAGTATACTAATACTGGCAAGTGCAAAATACAATGGAGGAATACCCTTTTCACCTAACTACTTTCACCTTTTTTATAAAATAGGAAAAAGTTTATGTGTTTCCTGTATTACTTCTTTTTTTAATTAGAGATTTTACATGTCTTTTTAGGCATACAGCGTTTTTATAAAAATTGTTTTGGTTTTGTTTAGAACTTTGTGTTATAAATACATAGATTTTTGAGTGTTTCTGCAAAGCCCTAATTTTGGGGTATAAGCTCTGTTGTATTTATTGTCCAGTTTTTCAGAATGAAAGAACACATATGTTGCACTAGCAGGAATTGAGAAAATTTACTTCAAATCACTCAATATTTATTGAGCATCCACTCTGTGCCAGACACTAGTGTTGATGTTGGATGTATGAAAAATGAGCAAGGCTTACTTTTGAGTAGCTGTACTCAAATTCCTGTATGATGGTGGTTCTTTTGCTTACTTAGCTCAGCGGACTAGGACGAAGAGAGAATATAAGAAGTAACTGTGACATTTGTGTGTGTTCCTCATACTGCCTGGAATGCTCTCTCATTCATGCTTTCTTTAGCCAGTTTCTTCCCAAGCTTCATCTCTCAATTCAAACACCTTTTCTTTATACTATTTTAATCTCACATGGCATGAGGTACCTTTCTTTTATAGCACTCAAGGTAGCTGTTATTTTCAATTCTTTGTGATATTATTTAGATAATATTTTTCTTAGACTGCTCCATGAGAACAGAGATCATGTTTATTTATTCCCATTGTTGTATTCTCATTTTCTGGCAAGTAGGTAAACAAACACAAACACAACAGGTATGAATATATATAATAAATGTAATGTATATTATATATAGATATGTATAGCAGGTATTCATTCACTAAATTTTTATTTGTGTGAATGGATTTCTTTATTTTTTAACTATTGAACTTTAAATATTCTTCCTGGAATGAATAATTTTTTTTCTATCCATGTCACTTTTGTATCACCACATTTCCTGGTAGTGTATGAATTTGTTGCAATTTTTGGCTTATATTTTTATTTTATACATTTTAATTAAATATATTATAGAAAGAAAAATATTTTAGACCACAGAATTTCTTATGTTTATATTTTCTAGAAATTGCAGAATGTTTTAAGAAACGCACAGAGCTTGGAGAAGCTTAGAGAAGTATAGAACAGTATTTTTATTATTTATTTACTTAGTATTTGAGTGAGAAGGATGACTTGAACAAGGCCCTTAAAGTCAAAATCTAAAAGAAGTAATTGACAATTTTGGAGGAAAATATTGATATTTTTAATGAAAGTTAAGAATATATGAACATCAAAGGGCACCATAATTTAACAGACAAATCACAGACAAGAAGAAAATATTTGCAAGGAATATAACTGGTTACGTACCCAGAATATGGAAGAAAGGCACCAACCCAACAGTAGTATGATCAATAGAAAAAAAATAGAGTAAAAGATATATACTGGCAGGTTCTTCACATTATGCTTTTTCTCATGTTTAAATTTAACAAATGAAAAGAATATGATCTTTACATCATCTTTTTCCTCCTAAAATCATCTGTCCTACAGTACTTATTACTTCTGATTTTGTCTGGAGAAACAGTTACCATCATGTTGTAAGTTTGGTCCACCAGCTTTTACTTGGTTCAAGGAATAGAGCACAGAAAAAGCTGTGAGTTAAATAATAAAAGACAGGTGGGGATTGGAAGATTAATTTACTATTGATAATTCTGTTAACTTTCAACTGTTATTAACGTTGGCTAAGATAAATCAGTGTACGTTTTATATTAGCCAATTTTGATGTGACCAGAGAATGTTCATAAAATACCTTAATAGTTGATGATTATTTATCCAAATGATGATATATCTATTAGAACAGCATGCTTTTGAAAATATTACACTAGAAGATGATCAGTTTTCCTTAACTTGAAGATGTGGCACTGCTTTGGCCAGTCTCTGACTTTTGCCGAATCAGCATCAATGCTGCTATTAATCTCTGAAAAAACACACAGATAACTTCCCTTTTAAGACACTATGATATCCTTAAAAAAGTATTTTTAATATAGGATTAACCATTCATTTTCATGATCTTAATAATTTATGAAGTTAAACCATAGTGTTTCTTTTGATTGTCTTCAGGCTACTACTTGTATTTTGGTTTATTTATTTATTTACTGGTTTAGTGATTTATTTATTTACTATTTAACTTATTTACTTTCAGAACTTTGTTTACAAACTTATAAACTTAACAGTTATTATCTTTTATGTGCAAGACACCGGGCTAAGTGCTCAACTTCATGCTCTCATTTTATTCTTAAGACAAATCAATGAGATAGGTTGTTTTTAATTTCCATTTTTGGTTGTAAAAATTGAGGCATAGAAAAATCAAACATTTGTCAGTGACTGCATAGCTTGTGTGTGATGGAATAACTTATTTCATCTCATCTGTGTAGCTGCTTATTATATCAAATAAAGTATTCCATTATAAAAAATTCTTTTACAAACCAGAGGTTATTTCTGGCTTATTAAAATATGCACCTAGTACCCATAGATGTACAAGTAATGCTGGCAATGATCAGGCACCTAAGAGGCTAATATAAATTATTCTGAAAAAATAACTTTATTAAATATATGCCTCAAAACCACTAGTATTTGATGAAATCAGTGTACTGGAAGCAAGAGGCTTAAAGTCCTAAAAAAATCTCCATGACAAAATTATTTCAGGTTTGAAAATGAAATGAATACATCAGTACACATGAATACTTAAGGTAATTTTCACATTTATATAGAAAAACAGAAAGGCCATGCCATTGGGTATACTAATGTGACTTCATTAAAAGAAAAATAGTACTGCATATGATTGTGAACTTATGTAGGTTAGAATGTGAGTAATTTTGAGCAAGATAACTTATTAGAAGATTGTTTCAAGAGTGAATTTTAGTAACAACTTTGTAAGTTACAGGCACCTTTTGGGAGTTGAGGAAACTAAATAGGTCCTTTTTTCCCCCCAAATAATCATGTGTGCATAAACAAAAACAATAGTGTTTGTAAGTTCTAGTAGTTTGTAGATTGCCTAGAGTGTCCATGGATTTACTTTGAAAAACTCAGTACTAGTCTCTTGAAAATATTCAATCAGGAAAAAATAATAATTTTGTAAAAATCTTTTGCATTGTTAGTATACTTGGGTCGACAATGTAGTAAAAAAAAGTGCACAAAGGAATGCATATTCTATAGAAAATGTAGATTTTATAGTGCAGGGTTGGTACAGATTTGCTCCTGACATTGGAGCAAAGGACATTTTGATCAGAGAGAATCAGAGGAAGGGATCTATCTGCCTGCAGTAACAAGCACAACCACAGCGTTCCTCAGGAGAAGTTTTAGTCTGTAAACTGCTTTCCCAAACTCTATCTCATTTGAGCCTCACTGGACAGTTATTTTGATTTCCTGTGATCTCACTGTTAATTCATGCTTCTGGCTTTAGCTAAACTATTCTTTCCTCTATCACCTTCCCTTGTGCTATCAAGCTGAACCTCTAACCCAAACTCATCTGTACATCTGCTTTCCATAGGGTGTAGGAATACTGTATTTCGATTTCCGGAGTCATTTTTCTGGATGCTTTGTTTTACAAGTAGGTCGCATCCTTAATAAAAGATGTGAGCAGTAAAATATATTTTAGAATGTAAAAGGTATTTTGATTTTGGAAAAAATGTATGTTTCTTGTGGCATCTATTTCAGAAATCCAGTAATATTTTTTTAAATTTATTTATTTATTTATTTATGTTTGGCTGCATTGGGTCTTCATTGCTGCGTGTGGGCTTTTCTCTAGTTGTGGCAAGCGGGGGCTATTCTTCGTTGCGGTGCACGGGCTTCACGCTGCAGTGGCTTCTCTCGTTGGGGAGCACGGGCTCTAGGCGCGCAGGCTTCAGTGGCTGTGGCATGTAGGATCAGTAGTTGTGGCTCGTGGGCTCTAGAGCACAGGCTCAGTAGCTGTGGTGCATGGGCTTAGTTGCTCCGCGGCATGTGGAATCTTCCCGGACCAGGGCTCGAACCGGTGTCCCCTGCATTGGCAGGCAGATTCTTAACCACCATGCCACCAGGGAAGTCCAGAAATCCAGTAATATTTATAACAGCAGGTAATAGCCAATACTGATATCATTTTTAGGATTTACCAGCCACTGGTATGTATGTTATGCATATTAACTCATTTAGTCCCCACAATAACCTAATAGACTGGTGGTAATTTGCTTGTTTTACAGATGAGGATTTTGAGGCTTAGAGATGTTAAGTAAATAACCCAAGTTCACACAGAAAGTAGTAGAGCAGGAGCCAGTCTATGAGGTAGGGCCCAGAATCCATGCTCCTAAACTCTTCACTATATAGACATGGAGCCTAACTATAGTTTTCTTCATAAACATTTGCATATTTCATTCTAGTGAGGAGAAGCCTTTTGGTAGCCCTTTCAAAAATAGTGGAAGCCTGACATTGGTGAAATTGTCTACTTCTTTTTCATTGCTAATTAAAGAATATAGTTGACTCCAGTACATATTGGAGGTAGTGCTATTAACCCAGCATCAACTGGGAAATAAGTTAGAGTAGCTGGACTAGTAGATTTCAAGTCAAACAATGAATGATTCTTAAAAAATGTGTTCACCTTTGGGAGAAGGAAGTAACTGATATTAGAAATAAACTTATGAATAACTTTGTCCTCTGTACGACAGTTTTAGAGAAAAGTGTTCATAGTGATCAAACCATGAAATTTTAGATATTTTTAAAATCAGAACTACGCTTGTTCTTAGCTGAAAATTTTATTATTTACAAGCCTGTTGATCTTGAAGTTATTTAGAACTTTGCTTAAAATATTTAGTGACACAGGAAAAAGAGAAACATCCAATAAAGGGGAAAAACATTTTTCATATTCAAGTTGTCTTTATTATTCTTAAAATCAAACACCTTATGGTTTTTTAATTTTTAAAAATTTTTAAAATTAAAAATTTTTTTAAATTTTTCTTTTTCTTTTATTTTATTTTTAACATTTTTATTGGAGTATAATTGCTTTACAGTGATGTGTTAGTTTCTGCTTTATAACAAAGTGAATCAGTTATACATATACACATATCCCCATATCTCTTGCCTCTTGCATCTCCCTCCCTCCCACCCTCCCTGTCGCACCCACATCTTATGTTTTTCAGTGTAAAATAATTAGAAACTTTATAGATAGGATAATATCGTAAGAAAGTCTGAAATCATCAGTGTTTATGCTGACTTTCTGAGCCATGTTCAATTTTTCAGAGGAATAAAAATCAGTATTAATTAGTCTGTGTTTTAAATTTGTTTTTCTGTTCTTTTTGAATAGGTTTCCCATGGTAATGTCAGTCACAAATGTGGGGAAAATGTGGGGTTTCACACATTTCTAATAAGTTATTGCCTGGTCATTGGTGGGGACAAGTTTTCAATCCTGCCTCTTGCCACTTTAAATGAAAGAGATGCATGATTTGTTACCAGTTATGTATGTGTAGAAACTCACCTTTTTCAAAAAAAGATCATTACTAGCTTGTGAAGTGTTCTGAACATAAAAAACATTTATTTGTATTTGTACCTCATGCATCTTCATCACCCCTGTCAGTGTCCTGAATATAACCAGTGGTATGTTGTTAAAACCAGTTCTGACCACCATGATCTTTTCATGTGTAGGACATTGTAATTATTAAAAAGAAAGACCGATATCTTACTAAGTAAGCCATGTTTTACTCAATCTAAATACCTTTATAGAAAACACATGTGACGTAGCGCGTAGGTTTAGTGTTTATACATATGACTTTAATAACCTGTCTATTTAAGGATCTACATAATTATTCAGTGAACGGATATATATATATATATATATACACACAATATTTCTCATCATTTTAGCATTATTGTTTTGTGTTTGGAGTTTATTTAAAGTACCATCATTAAAGTCTTATTGAATGGATTATTTTTTTTCTCTCCCTCATAAAAATAAAGCATTTGATTCAATAAAAGGTTCCACAACCATGCTCTGGGTCGACAAAGACTTGCTTGGTTGATTAGCATGAATGAGAATATGAAAGATTTAAAGCAAAGCTGTCAAAGCAATTAGAACTAAAGTCCTCCTATCGCTGAATAATGAAAATCGTGCCTGGAACACTTACAAATGTATCTAAGAAAATGGTTACTTATGCAAAATGAAATGATAGTGAAAAAAAGAAATAGAATAATAAAAGCCAAAAGAGGTAAAATTGTCCAGGTAGCGTTTTAACATATTCTTTCTAGTATATTTTAGAATTATTAAAAAACATGATACAGGGTTTCTGCAAAAAGGTATATTTATAATAAGGAATTGCTTATTTAGATGCAGTATGTTCAATATCTAATTGTTAGAAAATGTTTAATTTTAACACGATTCTATAGGATTTATAAAATCTACCATTTGGAATTTTTTTCTTACAGCTTAACATTTAAATCAATCATTTACAATGGGATACATATATTCAAGCTACAAAAGAGATTAATAGGAATTTAATATTTAGTATATGCTTTTCTCTTAATGCTTCCCAATTTTAATAATCTAGAATACATTAATAGAGTTTCAGTATATTTCGTGTGCTTAAGAAGAATCATGGTGCAAAGGACACAATTGGAGAGAATACTTAGATAATCATTTTATATTTTATTAAAACAGTTGCTCCTAGGAGATAATTACATAAATTGATTTTTTTCCATTTGTTCAGCTTTTCAATATTAAACAGTTAGTTATCCTATTTTTGCAATGTGTAAGGCATTGTGAAAAATACCGAGATAAATTAGACATGGATCTGGCACAGATTGGCTTGTGTTCTAAGGAAGGTAGTTATGACAAATATACTATACCTTAATGCATTAAATAGATTGAATGTAAATGCCATTAAAGTGCATATAAAAAGCGATGGGATTTTAAAGGAGAGATTATGTTCATCTATAGGTTGTATTTGAATTTGATCATGAAGTATGTGTATATATATCAATTTAAAGTGTTTTTGCCTACAAGTAAGTAATCAGAGTATCTTAACACAGGGAATTTGTTGTTCAAATACAGTCCATTCACAGCTTCTGCTTTCTTTCTCTCTGAGGTTGGTTATCAGCTCTGCTCTTTTCCTTGACTGGTAGGAGCATGGCAAGAGCGAATTCTGAGACTCACAACTGTGCATAACAGTCTCTAGGAGAAGAAATACTGCCCTAGTACTTCAAGGAAGCACTCTAAGATCTGCCTTGATCGGAGTGCCTAGGATACATGTTTACTCTTAACCTGTGGCCTGGATGAAGGAATGTGCATATTGGCATAAGTGAAGGCTCATCCTTGGAGTTGGAAATGAGGTTTGATTTTCCCTGAGTATTCATTTGTGTGGGGAGAGTTCTGGACATACGGCACTGAAAAATCCATGTGCTACTGGAGAATGGATTATGAGTAGGCAGCCTGCAGTGTCCACTGAAGTGTGAGTTAGACAGCCAAACATCAGAAAGGACATTTGGGCGGAGTAGATTATGTGAACATGTGCAAGACAGAAAAGATCACGAATGTGCTGAGAGCACTGATTATTTCAGTTCAGCTGGGTAGAGTATGCCTGAAGGGAAGTTGTAGGAAATAACAGCAAAAGGGTAAATTGAGATCAGGTGGTAGAATACCTTGAAAGCTGGGCAGTGGAATTTGGAATTTATTCTGTAGATCATGGGAAGCACTCAGCATTTTGAGCAGTAGATCAATAAGCTCAGAGTTGCTATTAGGTTTTAAGTTTACCAGTGCCTGGTTTTAAAGAAAAGGTATTGCAAGTGAATCATAGTTCTTTCCTTTAGCACTTGGTTAAATGTTGATGTCATATTCTGACATGGGGGAGAAGACATGGGGAAGTTTGTTAATGTCTAGCTTACGTGTCTAGGAAGATGGTTGTTTATTTACTAGAAAGAGAAAGCACAGTAGGGAAAAATCTGAAGGGGGAATTGATAAGGAGTCAATATTCGTGTGCATTGAATTACCTACTCATGGAGCCATTGAATGATAGAATCCTTAAAGTTCAGTTTTTCAAAGCTTTTTATTTTACACAGAATGTAGTGACTTTGTTCACATTGCTTTACATTTCGGCCAGGTTTTACATCCAGTTCTCTTGACTGTAAGCTCTGTATTCTGTCCATTTTAACATAGCTGCCTCCATGTTTGATATACCTATTGATATGTTTTGCCAGAATAATAAATATTGCTTAACATTTATTGAGAATCACTTTATTTCAGGAATTGTGTCAAGCCATTTTTACTTTTATTAATTACACTTACATGATAAGTGTGATAATTAAAATCTTAGTATCTAATGTTACTGAAAGATCTAATGATCTTTCACTGTGTCAAGCAATTTGCATGTATTATATACTGTGTATTAATGTATTCTACCCTCTGGTAGGTAGAATTGTCATTCTCATTTTACAGATTGGAAAATTTCAAGTTTACGTAACATGCCTAAGATCACACAACCTGAAGGGCAGAGCAGTATTTGAATCCATAGAATTCTCGCACTCAAACCAGTGCACATGGGCACCTTCAAAGTGAATCCTTAAAATGGTATTATAGATGGAGGAGAGAAGGTAGACTGGAGAGAGTTGCACTTGGAAGTTAGGAATTTGAGACTAAAAATTCATCTAGAGGTCAGGCCTAACAGGGCTGATGATATGGATATCACAGTAATGTATACTAAGATGGAAATAGAAGCTGTGAACTTGGGTTGTATATATAAGGGAGAGATTAGAGAAAGAGAAGAGAAGGGTGTTAGAGTCAGAATTGGGGTGATAGAATAATGTTGAGCAACTAAAAAGTTCAGAGAACCATCAAGAGAGTTCAATGATAACAAATGCAATGGAGATGAGATTTTTTGAAACAAAGAAGTTGGGCAGATTCTCCGATGCTACAAGAAAAGCCTTCTAGGGTTGATGACTGGGAGGTCATTGGAGGCCTCTTGGGACACTAGTTTCTATCAAGTGACAGTTACAGAAAGCAGTGGAAATAGGGTGACTGAATGAGTGCAATGCCTATTTATAGTTTGGAGAGAGATTCCATTGGAGAGGGAAATCTTGAAGAATCACGAGGGAGATAAGATAGGTAGTGAAGCTTGATATGGAGGCTATGGGAAGAAATAGATGGAAAACACTAGTGGAAAAAATAGTTCTACAAAGGCAGATTAGAAAAAAAAAGAGATCGATGGAGATTTAGAAAACAAATTATGAAGTAAAGTGAAATTGGTAACAATCTCATTGATGGTCTCAGTGCTCTCAGTATAGTATGTGACTAAACCATCACTGTACTTTGCTGTGATGTTTTTACCAAATTCCACTTATACCACAATTAATAAATTCCCTAGAAACAAAGACTTAAAGTTCAAATCCTGCTGTGAACGAGATAAGCTACCAAAAATATAAATCATGCAAAATTAAACTGCCTGCCTATGCAGATACTTAATCAAAATGTACAACTTGTAATGTCATATCCTAATTGAATGTAAAGAGGAAAGTGAATTTACTCTGTAAACTTGTGACGTCTTCAAGTTTCCTCTTGTCCGTTTGCTCATCCTGTGTTCTTTGCCTTCTGGCTGAAGACTTTTGCTTGAGTTCTTGCAGGTATACAGTATCCACCTTCTCTTTTCACCCTTCCTTCACGCAAAATAAGAGCAGATTTCATAGTCAGTTTATGATAATAGTTAATATTTATTTAGCACTTACTGTGTCCCAGGCACTGTTCTAGTGGCTTAGATATAATAAATCATTTATTTCTCCAACCAGCTCTGAGTTGGATTTTATTTTTATACAAATATTCACAGCATTTACATACTTGTTGTCAGATTAGCTGGTTGCATTTTACTATAATTAATTCAAACACAATCACTATAATAATCACTTTTAAACTGTATGTAAAAATGAGAAATTAAAGGACTCCTTTTGTAAAATTGATTTTTTTAAGCAGGTAGAGAAATGTCGCATTGGATAGAAAGACTATCAATATCAGGTCTACTCTCCAGGTTCAGAAGGTAAAAAACAAAGAACTGCAGTATCTTGGAATGTGGAGTGTAGTAAAGTGGGAAAGGCATACGTTGGTGAAGTTGTAGATGTAGAAGGTGTAAGCCATGTTCTCTCAGGCTGACCCTTTTTTTGACTTGGGAAGCTCAACCTTACCTATTTCCTCCCTGAGTGCAAAACAGAAGGGCTTTCCTTTAGTAACTTGCTTTCCCTTTTTCTGTTCTCATATTGAAAGATTGATATTTTACGTATTTACATATTTTATGCATTCTGGCGTAATAAATTCTCATGTTCCATTAATATTTAATGATTGTAACAACATAATCTGTAAATATATGAATATATATTTCTCTTATCATTTCTACATCTGATAATGACATTTTGGACAAATAAATATTTAAGTAAAATGAGTTCTTAATGCTTATATTCTTTTGTTTGTAAAAGTTAACAGTGCATTGTATATTTCAATTGGAAAAATCTTCTAAAACTTATCCTTTATTTAAGTGAGGGTGCCAGTACCCTAAACAGTTTTCTAGTAGTCTGAAAAAAAAGTTAAGACATCAACACCCTAACAGTGGTAGGAAGTGACTTGAGCAGTGACAAGAAGAGCGTCCAATGAGTCATAAATAAACTAAATTAATTCAGAAGCAGCAGGGTGCCGCACAGATGTGGTTGCTACCTTTTGATCTTTGACAAAAACAATTCCTTTTGTTCTTCTATGGTATATAAGGATAGCCTCATGTGATTTTTGTCTATTGAGTTTACAGTATTCAGTATTTGAATATGAAAGTAAGAAGAACTATGTTCTTAAAAGATGGTGGATTAGAGTATGTCAGGAACAGTGGCTTAGATAAGTGTGTTAATATTTCAGGTCACTAGATCACCACTTAATTGAATCTAAAACAGTTTATGTCTTTGCCCAGGGAGTAAGAAACTAAGGAAATTATTCAGATATGTCACAATTCAAGATTATTTTTATTCATGTGTTTGGATTTATTATATTTTTATGCATTTCAAGAGAAGCATATGATTATTTTCAATTTTTGTGCCTTTTAAGGATGGCTGTGTACTCACATTCAAATAAAATCGTCTTTAAATTTGTGCTTTCTCATACATTATTAATGAAATATTTTGTGACATATTTAGTTTATGATGCAAAATTTAATCGTGTTGTTAAAGACAGGTAAATGTGATAAATTGGTTTTTAATGTACTAAATAGAGATAATAAAATATTTCTTAATAATTATATTTGGCAGTTGAGTGAATGAATAGCTTTTGTAGAAAGAGAACAACATTCTTAATTGACTCAGAATATATTCATTTTAGTTTCCTAGGCTTTAGATTTGGTTTACTTTGTGCATCTGTCTGCTATAATTATTCTTTCTGTACTGATGAAAATATGGGAGAAATTATATTTTTACTTTTGATCAAAGAATTTAATAGTTCCTTCTATCAGTGCATAGAGAAATAAAGAGGACTTCAACTTTTAGTTTATAAATCTCCAGTTTTTCTACATATTATTGATAATTCATACTGATTAAATATTTGCTTTCTGCCTAAAACTTTTCTAGATACCTTACATGTATTATCTAGTTTAATTCACAACATGACAAGAAGTATTTTCTATTATTATTCCTATTTTACAATGAGATATCTGAGAGAGAGGAAGTTTAAGTCACTTTACTGAGCTCACCCAGATGGTAAGGGAAGGAGGCCTAGATTATTATAAATTCTTCAACTTTACTTATCCCAAATTTGCCACCCAAAGAAGGTTAATACCATTAAGTTAGTGGACATTTGAGAATCTCATCATATCACCTGACTTTTTGGATTTGTCAGTAATAAAGTGGGAATGAAAATAGGGGGTGAAAGTATATTCAGTAGGAATGCTTCCTTTGTTGGCCTTGACATTCCGGAAAGGAGAGCATTTCTTTTGAAATTTTTGAAACTTTCTAGCCATTTCTGCTGAACATACCCTTTGGCAAGGGATTGAATTTGGATGCACTTTATTTCGCTTTCAGAGCTGGATATGTGCTGCTGTCATGGTTTATGTTTGTCAGGGGCTGACAGGCACTTTTAAGATGTCACACGTCAACAAGAGGCTATCGGCACTTGTGATTGCTTCCTGAATTACTACCTTCTATGAACCTAATGGTTCTCAAACTTTGCTTAGTAGCATTTCAGAAGCTACGTGAAGGTATTCCTTAACACGAATGGAGTTAGGATGAATTTTAAAAAATCACTTAGGAAAATAATAACTACAATTTCCTAAATTCTTAAGGTTTAAATTTTTTTTCTTCAAATTTTGGCTCCTACTGTTGCTTGTCTATGGCAGAAACTATTCTTGCAGTTACATGTATATTTTGATACAAAAAAGTTATTTTCAGTTATTTAAGGTATAATGACAATCAAAATATTCGAGGAGTAGTTGTAATTTTTTTTCTTCAATGGTTGTTGGCTAAAGAAGAATCCATACTTGGGTTGCTGGGCTAATAAGGTCTTCTTTTTGGTTATCAGGATAATGGATAGAGGTCTAAAGTAGCAGAGATGGTAGATTGAGTTACATAAGAAAGAACATACAGTTTACTGGGTATTTTTAGATTATAGATAGTAATCTATAATCTAAAATAATAAGTTCAGAAATAAAGAGAGGAGGAAAATTAGAGGTAGTCTAGAATTCTTCCAGAAAGAGAAGGAGAAGAAATTGTGAAGCAGCTACTGTATGTTAAATGCAACTTTGTCTAAAGAGGTTTTTTTTGTTGTTGCTGATAGTTTACTGTTTGTTGTATAGAAATCTAAATTCTCTCATTCACTCATCCCCTTATCCCATTCTCCACAGTTACCTCTTGCTGCTTCTTGACAATTAGTAAAACTTGCATTCTGTTTGGATTTTCGCTTTTGAGTCTTTTAGACTTGGATTGGTGTTTTATGAATAGGCTAGCATACAGAGATAAACCATAAGGCACAACGATGAGGGTCAAAATAGTATTTGATGTGGTTTTTACCAAAACCACAAAGACATATAGGTGTTTCACAACTTGAACACTTTGAAAACCAGCAGTTACATCTTTCGTCGCCTGGATTCTAATCCTCAGCTCCAAGGCTGCATCCATGATCTACTTGGTACTGTTTGTGAGTATCTAGAATCCTGACCTTAGTGTAATGCTCATGTCTTGTCATTGGTAGAATGACAAGCTGATGCCAGCTGTGCCAAAGATTGTTTCACTAAACCCAACCACCAGTGGTATACCTATACTTGGAAGTCAGTAAAGGACTATTTGTTTAAAACGTGCCTAAAACTCTTCTAAATACTGTAAGAATAGGAAAAAAAAATGAACGTTCCGAAGAATTTTAATCTTGTTGATTTGGTTATGGTTATGCCCAAAATGTTTAGTTTGGGAAATGTGGTGTGAATTGGAATTCCTGGCACTACACTAGTATTATCCTATTAAGGACCCACTCCTTTGAGGATGGCTTAGAATTAAACTATCTTGGAAAGGAGAAGAAACTCCTGATAACTCTGTAATCAGATGTACAACAATAAATGAGAACTCTGACTTCATGGAGTCGGTTTAGCTATTGAAGGAGACAGATATGTAAACAGATTATAATTGCATATTTCTATCATAATGGTATACAAATGTGGTAAATGCTAAAATAGGGGCAGCACAAGACATTAATAATCGGAGCATTGTTTTAACCTTAAAGGGCCGGTTGACATAGGGAGCAAATCTGAATTGGGTTGAAAATTTTGTAGTGAAGACTGAGGCAAGGTGAGTTCAAGGAATAGAAGTATAATTGAATGATAAAATAGAACGAGTGAAACCAGAGGATCATTAGTATTAGTTCAACATTAAAATTTCTAGGGGGACTTCCCTGGTGGCGCAGTGGTTGGGAGTCCGCCTGCCGATGCAGGGGACACGGGTTCGAGCTCCGGTCCGGGAGGATCCCACGTGCCGCGGAGCGGCTGGGCCCGTGAGCCATGGCCGCTGAGCCTGCATG
>NC_041220.1:11076169-11088468 GCF_002837175.3 Physeter macrocephalus
GCCATGGCCGCTGAGCCTGCATGTCCGGAGCCTGTGCTCCGCAACGGGAGAGGCCACAACAGTGAGAGGCCCGCGTACGGCAAAAAAAAAAAAAAAATTTCTAGGGAAAGCCAGGTTAAAGCGGGAGATGTTGATTTCCAGAATTTAAGAATGAAGATTCAAGATATGAGTTCACAAGTATAACCCATATTACAAATAATAGGAAAATTAAAATAGCTAAATATAGGAAAAATAAGTATGTGATCCTAGATTATAGAATAAATAGTACACCATATACTTAGAACCTTGACATAGCAGTTTTTGGAACTAGGGCCCCTAAGGAGGTTTTTTCTTTAAATCATTGAAAGTTTATAGCATTTTTTAAAATCACAGAATAATTCTTAGATTTTAACTCTCTAGCTACTGTCAGTCTAAGTGAAATGCATGTATAAGTTTAAAGAATATATTTCAATTAAGCCTTCCTTTTTTGATTTCTAAAATAATTTTACAATAATAATCAGATACAGTCAAAGCAGATCTAAGGCAAAAGGACCTAATTGCATTAGTGTAGTCAAATTACAGGTGTTTTTCTTGCAAATGTTAGAAGAATTCTAAAGTCTTTAAAACTTATTTAAAGGATCATCTTATACAAGTTGATTTAAATAGTATATAATTAACCTATATAGTTGGTTTAATTAATTTACCAGTGTTTAATCAGTTTAGGATGATGATATTCTTAGACTGAGGCCATATAATTTTTTAGGTAGGATTTGTTTTGTTTTATTTTTAAATTCCTGAGACAGTTGCTGGTTGGAAGCATCAATTTAATGGAATTCTTAGACGTCAATGAAATATAACCTTATGTTATCTTCTTATATATATTTATTATAATGGATAGTCATATAAATGATTTCACCTTGCATTATGAAACCAGGTAAAATAAAGTTAATCAATTTTGGAGTTTCTATATTTCTCTATATACTTGCAAATTCAAAGAATTGCAAAGATGCTAGATAATAAAGCATTAACAAAGTTATTAATCATTTGAAGTATTTATGTTTTATTCTATTTTAAGTATGTAATTACTTCCTAAATATATTTTTCAACCACAATCATTAGAAATGTATTGATTTTGAAGATATTATCACAGAGGTAAGAATATACGGTGAATTCAAGATATTTACAAGAATTTTGTCAATAAGGGTGTAAATTTGCATTTTATCAGTGGCTATCCACACAATGATGAGTAGTCATTTATACAAAAAGATAATGAGAAAGACAGTTTGGGGTAAGTTTAATTGAGATACGAGAAAAATAATTTACTCTCTGAAAGGAAAAGGGTATCATCTGAAAAACCATGGAGTTGCTATAAACCATCATGTTACTGAAATGCATTAATTTATAGGTCTGTCTACACCACAGCAAAAGATTTAATGTGAAGCATGAGGTCAGCCTCTTCATTCTCAGTATATACTTAACATTTCTTCTTTCCTCATTAGTTAACCTTTGTCTGTGTTTCCTTACTTGTTGGTTTCTTTGGGTATGAATCACTGGGTTCCTCTATGTATTTATCTAGTGTTTCTTTCATGTTTTATTCTTAGTTCTTAGCATAAACCCTTTTATTTAATTTTCCAGGCTGAATTTTCTATGACAATCCACTTGTGCTGGGCTCTCCTCTCCTTTCCTCTTCTCTCTTACCCTCTGACTTCTCTCTGTCCTGATGATGTTTTTATCTCCCCTAGCCTCCAATCTGGTTCAGCTCCAACATTCTCTTCGATGCTCTCTCATTCATTTCCAGGTTCCTCTAAAGTTCCCAGATTTCCTCACAGTCCCAGCGTCTTGGTTTCTGCCTAGTCACCTGCCCATCATCTCACTCTACTGAAATGTGTCTATTTCCAGTCAAAAGTGTCCAGAACTTTCCCCCTGGGAGACAGCTGGTGTATCTACAAATAATTGACCTTATGCTAATGTTTCTATCTCAAAAATTAGATTTCTATAGAAACGGTACTTGGGCATCCAAACAGATTTCATACCTTCTGTTATATTATGGGTAAAAGGTTTATATTATTTTTGTCACTGTTGTTTTCCCCTACAGACCAACTTATTGATATGTAGCCATGACTATGTGAAAAGAACCTTGAAATATCTCTCTGCTCTCTAACCCTAGACATGCCTGACTTAATAGCTAACATTCTTTTACCATCGGCCTGGCACTAAACTCAGCAATTTTAAAATGTTTTAAAAATATTTAGATGAAGAAATCCCCCAGTTTCTTGTGAGTGTTTACTCAAACTAAAATCTCAAAAATGTTGTCATTAAAAAGTTCCTTTTAAAACCTAACCTAAATGTTTGCCCACTGTGCCAATGTGCCCTCGTGAAAACAGAATATTCCTAACTTTAAGTCATGAGTTGCTGCTGTTAAACCCTTACTCAGCCTTCTGTTGCCTGCAATACATTCTTTTCTTAAAAACCTTTTTGTTCATACCCTTATTAAAATTTGGGTTTCTGTTGGTAATCTGCCAGTGTAACTTCCAAATAATAAAGATGTTTTAAGTTGAAAACACTTCAGAAGTTTTTCTTCACTTAGATACACATTCCACCTGTAAGTCCCTTGAAGCTGTTTTAATTATTATAGTCTTGTGGGGATTAGTATATTGTAAGGAGATTACCAGCCTTCATTACTTAGCAGCACAGTGAGAGAGGGTGCACCATGAGAATACAGAGCAATAAATGTTTGAGTTGTACAATTAGACGAGTTCTGGATAAACATGTTGTGTTCCAGCACCCTCTTTAAAACATCGCTAATTTTTAGGGTACTACTTCGTATATACTATTTGCTGTAAGGAATAGCGAATACAGAAAAAATGCAAGACATGATTTCCGTTCTCAAGAATTCTATATTCATTTCAAAGAAGGGATGTGTTCATGTTTGTATAAGCATTCTAGAGAGTTATCTTATCAACAGCATTATTTTAATAATAAAGGCAGAGAAACTGAGGATCCAGTTTCTGGAAATCAAGTGGTTACCAAAGGTTATACAGGTAGGAAGTGACAGAGATGAAATTCACATTTGTCTGTCTGGGTGAACGGGTTATGTTCTTTCTTCGTGTTAAATCAACTGGATAAAAAAAGAGATGATCACGTGTGAAATAACATTGACTCCTTACGTGATGATGACTCCAGCCGTTAGTATAGTCTCTAGTTGCTCTAGGAGAGCTCAGGGAGTGTAAAGTAAACTGGAAAGGCTTCCTTCGTGGAGGAGATGAGAATTGAGTTGTGTTTTGAAGTGGAGTAGGATAAACATACACAGGAAGAAAGGTGAAATAGGAGGAGTTGGTTCAGAGGCCAGCTTGAAGATAGGCTGTTTGTGTAGTTCAAATGTAGAAACTAGTAAGTAGAATTTTTCAGCTTATAATAGAAAGGCTCTTTTAACAATAGCTGAGAAATAAGGTTGGAAGGACATAATTGTAGTAGCTGCATTGCTCATGTACTAGTTATGGGTACAGTTAAGTACTTTAAATATACTAATTCCTTTAACCTGCAGAAAAACTACTGTATCAGAGGGTTACTGTAATTAATTCCAGTTTATGGATAAGAAAATGGTTGTGCAGAGAGGGGGCTCTCAGGGGTCTGAGATAACATCCTCCTTCCAGGTCAGCCTCTGTCCAGTGGCCATTGTTCAAGGTCTCAAACACAGAAGCCCACTGCAGGGGCCAGTGTCACTATGGAAGAGCACAGGCCCCACGTAAAGGGATTGTTCTAAGGCAGTTGTGGACACATAGGAAGGCCAGGACAGGCACCTGATTTTTTTTTTTCTTTTTATTCAAGTCAGAAACAACATACCTACATGATTAAACTATTTCCATTGGTAGAGCGGCTCATAGGTTTGTTTAATATCTAAAGTTACTCTGTAATCCTGAGTAAGGGGGCACAAAGAGGTGGGTATAGAAACATCTTCTAATAAGTGCTCTGAGATGCCTAGAAGGCCAGAATGCTCATAGTATGAGGAATACAAAGATAAAAAGAATCATCTGCATGTGGTAGAAGTTTACAACTAGTTTAAAGCAAAAACCATGCCAAAAGTCCATAATTAAGAATATAAACAAATGCCATTTGATGAACCAGATCTGCCCTCCAACTTGAAACAGCAAAAAACAGACAAAATATATGCAACACCTGTTTTCAAGACACTGGGCATCAGCCACCAAAGAAAAATGGACCATAAAAGTTTGAGAACAAATTAGGTGAGCCTTAAAATGTCCTCAGTTTTAGTGCCTTGAGAATTTCCAAGTCTTGATGCATGGAGGGGAAACTCAGGGGGAATCCAGTGACTTTTCTGTAATGAAGAGACAGAGTTGAGTGTCTGGGAAGACAGCAACGGCTAGAGATTGCAGGACATGGTATCGAATCCCTGAGGTACTCAGCTGAGAACTAAGGAGCAAATGTTTTTGACGAAACTACCTGAGGCCAATAAAAGAACTAAAAAAGATAGAGGTAACAGTTCCTGATACTCACACAGGTCTAGAAATAGTACCTGTTCCCAGTAACCACATGCCTATCAGAATGACTACAATTAAAAGCCTGACATAACAGGTGTTACAGAGGATGTGGAACAACTGGAATCCTCATACACCGCTGGTAGGAGTATAAATTGGTACCACCATTTTAGAATGCAGTTTGTTAGATTCTTAAAAAGTCAAACACATTTCTACTTATGACCTTTCTGTATTTCCATACGTAAGTATTCACCCAAGAGAGATGGAAGCATATATTTATAAAGACTTGTACACAAACATTCATAACAGTTTTAAATGAAAGAGCAGAAACTGGGAACACAGTGAATGGCCAACAAGTAAATGGATAAACAAATTTTGGTATACCCTCACAGTGGACTGTTACTAAGCAACAAGGGACTGGGCTGTTGATACATGCTACAATGTATCAGTGTGAATGGATATCACAATAATTGCACTGAGTGGAAGGAGCCAGATTAAAAATGTGTATAGTATGTTAAGTATGTTATGCAATTTGTATAAAAATGTAGAAAATGAGAACAGTGCATAGTGATAAAAATAAGATCATCACTTCTCTGGGGAAAGGGTGAGGTGTGCACTGGCCAGGAAGGGTGGGAAGGAGAGATTATATAAAGGATAAGGAAACTTTTTTTTTTTTTTTTTTTGCGGTACGCAGGCCTCTCACTGCTGTGGCCTCTCCCGTTGCGGAGCACAGGCTCCGGACGCGCAGGCTCAGCGGCCACGGCTCACGGGCCCAGCCGCTCCGCGGCACGTGGGATCTTCCCGGACTGGGGCACGAACCCGTGTCCCCTGCATCGGCAGGCGGACTCTCAACCACTGCGCCACCAGGGAAGCCCAAGGAAGCTTTTAGAGATGATAGATATGTACATTGTCTTGATTGCGGTGATGGTTTCATAAGTGCATACATATTCCAAGACTTACCAATTACTGTAACTTAAATATGTGCTGATTACTGTGTCAGTTATCTCTCCAAAAGCTAAAAAAAAAAAAAAAAGGTTATAAGCAAATGATATTTGGCAAATGAAGGATAGACACAGTAGGTGCAATAGTTACGTAGAAGAGTGTGTGAGAGAAATAGAGACTATAAATCACCTTCAACTAAGGAAAGCTATACAAAGGAGGTGAGGTATGTGTTAGGACTAAAAAGTAAACATTTTGGTAGGTAGATGAAAGATGAATGGGGATGTGTTCAATATAAATAGTGTCATCAAAGTGGAAAAAAAACATGGAATTTTCGTAGGTTGAATAGGCTGTGATCTCAACTAGAGTGATCCCAACTGGTAATAGAGAGAGGTGGACAAAGTGGGGAAATGGGTTGGAACTTTTGAATGACAGAAAAAGGAGTTTTTATCAAAATGGATAAGCCCTCTGAGGGAAGGAGCTTGTTGCCAGAAAAGCAAAGGACGCCAAACCAAGTCTGCAGAAGAACTGAAGTTAAGTAAATTCAGGAAAAAAAATAGTTATAAAGATTTTTTAAAGGAGTGGATATAGAGGAGCCATGCACTCATCACGATATTAAAGAGGCCGTTTGGTAAAAGAGCTTCAGAAACAAGGATACATTTTTTGAAACATTGGAAGAGAAGTTCTAGAGAAGAGGAGGAATGAAAGGTCCATGGCTTTAGCAATGAGAAGATGTTAGTTTCTTAAATAAACAAAATGAATGGGTCTCTACTAGAAACCGTGTTGAACATATCCCATTATCAAGAGGTCTTCTATCAGAGAAAAACTGCCCTGTTGAGGTTGGTGATTTCTGTGACGGGAATTTGTGGAGGGCAAATTTAGTCTGATATTTTTTCCATAAAACGTTGGCTTACTTTTGGACCTACTGTGGGTATCCAGAAACTCTGAGGACTCCTGGAACCATTCCAACTATTGTTAACGTTGTGATCCAAAATTGTTTTGGCATCTTGGAAGGAGGACTATCTTGGAGACCTTAAAATTAGGAGGGACACAGATTTCCCCTTTTGGGTTTCAGTGGGATCCAGGCAATTCTGAAGAGTATAGTAAATAAAATGTAGTTTAGGACACTGTGGTGTTCTCTGGGTACAAATTAGTTAGGCTGCTGCTGTATGTCACATTCTTACGTCATAATAGAACAACCTGCTGTTGATAAATGAGTTAGCATTACATTATGAGCAAAATGTGAGCAGAGAGGTTGCAAAGTTGTATTGGTACATGAAGCAAAGGATACAGAGCTGAAGCGACAGGCTTAACCAGCAGTACCTTAAAAGTGCTTGCTGGCAAAATTTACCATGATATTTTCAGATAAACTGCATCCAGCACACATGGAGAATGACAAGATCGTGAATATCATCTCTGAGTATGAATCATGTTAGATATATGCTCAGCTATCAAAGATCAGTTCATTTTAAAATAAGCCATATTTTCCTGTAGTTGCAGGGCAAGAGAAGAGAAAATAGTTTATAAAGGGAATGAAGATGTTGATCTCTGACAGCCGATCTTTTCAGTCGAAGTGAAAACATCAGCTATAGCAGCAGTGGCAACAAACTTAATTGACAATTTCCCTTTTTATTTGAAAGGTTCCTTGGACATATAAAGCGCTTTTACCATAGGATGAATGAACTAGGCTTTTGGTTTCATCTCCAAATCTCTAATCAAGAGTGGGTGGCCCCTGTTTGAGGAGTCAGATCATCATTTCAGATGTTGAGAATACTGTTGATGAAGTACTAGACTTAGAGACTTTTCTATGAATATGTTATAGGTATTACCAAAGTAGTCAGCGAGACTCATTCACTCTTATTTCCATCATATCTCTTCCCACAAACCTCCTCAAAACATCACCTGTCTTCACCCCTGAAAAAAAAAATAAAAAAAAATCACTCTGATGTTGAGGGCTAAGTCCATCCCTGGATTTGTAAGCCTAGAATCAAGGGAGCGATTATTGCTTTTTTTTTTTTTAAACAAGACTAGCTCTTTTGCATATTTTTCATTATAAACTGTGCTGAAAGCATAAGGTTTTGCATATCATGTCATAAAATGTTATATTTCAAGAATGAACAGTTCTGGTTATTCTGGCCATGTTTTCTTTACATGATCAGAGCAGGTATGGCAAGTGCACTGATTGTGTAGATGGAAATCTGGAATACTAAATTTTTTGGAATGCATTATTTTATGTTGAAAGTAAATTCTTTTAGTGTGTTTGAATCTAAAATTCAGCAATTTAGTATAATTGACTGAATTTAGATGCAAACAGGAAAGTATTCCTAGGATTTTTGCAAAATTGGCATTTCAGAGTTTTTTTTGCTTTAAAATAAAGGTTATTGGGACTTCCCTGGTGGCACAGTGGTTGAGAGTCTGCCTGCCAATGCAGGGGACACGGGTTCAATCCCTGGTCCGGGAAGAGCCCACATGCCACGGAGCAGCTAAGCCCGTGCGCCACAACTACTGAGCCTGCGCTCTAGAGCCCGCGAGCCACAACTACTGAGCCCACGTGCTGCAACTACTGAAGCCCGCGAGCCTAGAGCCCGTGTTCTGCAACAAGAGGAGACACCGCAATGAGAAGCCCGCACACCACAACGAAGAGTAGCCCCCGCTCGCCGCAACTACACAAAGCCTGCACACAGCAACGAAGACCCAGCACAGCCAAAAATAAATGAATAAAATAAATTTATTTTAAAAAAATAAAATAAAGGTTATTGAAATTACAGTAAAAATATAAAAAAATACAGTAACTAGCAGGACAGTTAGACAGCTTTCATAAATGGAAACAGTTTGTCTCTAACAGAAAATATTTTTTTTTCTATTTCTGCTACCCCCTCCTGTTTTTTAGGTCCATGTTCTAATTAGGAGCTTTATGTTGGCTTTTTTGAAAGATCAAATATTTGATGTTAATTTTTGTTTGAAGTAGTGAAGGCTTTGCTAGAAAACTATGAGCTCAGAATGTGGTATTTATTATAGTGTTATGTGTCCTTACTGAGGAAAATTGAATGTAAATAAGTGTTAATGAGTGTCCTGTGTGTCCTATAAAGAATAATTCATTCCCACTCAATAAATGAGAAAAGCCAGGGATGCACTATGATAAACAGTACCAAATGAACATGCTGGACTTACGACTACAATAGTGTAGGCACAATAATAAATTCTTAAAAGACTATTGTAATTCTTCTAAGACTTATGGAATGATCATTTTGATCCTAGGGAGAGAAGTTTGGGGTGATTAAATTATGTGCATAGTTTTTAAGAGGGTTTATATTTTTCTGTTGAAATTCTTTATGATCTGTTCTCCAAATGTGAAATTATTTTGGTATATGGATGAATAGTAGTCTTTGAAACTGGCTAAATAAGCACTGAATGCTCAAGGTTGTTTTTTCTCATCATTTAAACTGATGGAGAAACTTTAACACACTAGCACACACACAAACACGCAACACACACTGACATTCTCAGGGAGATTTTTTTTTTTTAGTTTCCTGCAGATTCTGAAGTCTTTCTAGTGATGCTGGTGTAAGCAGTTATTACTGTTAGTTTTACACAGCTATTGCTTTGTGTTATAAGAAAATATTGGACCTGCTATATAAAAATAAATAAGTAAAATAAAATTCAAATTAAAAGAAAAAAGAAAATATTGAGGGGTTGGCCAAAAAATTCGTTCGGGGTTTCCGTGTGATGTTATGAAAAACCCGAATGAACTTTTTGGCCAACCCACTAGTACTCTGGGACACTGTAGGAACAATCAGACCAAGTGATCAATTTTCTTTTCTTGAAGAAAATATTTGAGTGAAAGCCTTTGACGTGGTATGTTTAGAGGAAAAAGTAAAAGAAAATAGATATAGCCCAGAGATAAGCTAAGAGTAACATCTGGAGTAAATAGATAATTTGACAAGAATGAAAGTTATCTACCTGCATGTCCCCAACCTGTACAAGATATTTTCTGAGGTATAACCAAAAGTATTTTAACTGCTTTCCCTATGAGCAGTTCTAATCATGGATGTCCAGTAACTTCCTTTGAATTGTTCTTACCTAGTCTAATTGCTGTTTTTATAAGAAATTATTTCCTGATGTTTAACCCAGTTTTCCTTTATCCACTTTAACTCCCATTATTTCTAGCTGGTGTAATCACAAACACACTAACAAGCCTTTCATGGTTTTGTTTCTCCACAAATCTGAAACCTTCATTGTTTTGTATCTTTGTCATTTTTTATAAGGCATATCTAAAATAAATATGCAAAATACTATCTTATCAAGTTAGAAAAGTTGAAGCACCTCTAATGTATGATTTAAAGAAAAGAGAGAGGAAAAATGTTAAATTAGGCTGAATTTCCTTATGACTACTGAACATTTTTCCCATGAATGTATTTGGTTTTCTAAAACAGGAAAGTCAGTGGAGATATACTAATATTATTATTTTATTTTGTTTTTGCTTTTGTTACATTTAGTGGAGAAAACTAAAGATAGTTTTAGACATTTTACAAGCCTTTTAATTGTGTTGGCTTTAAACTTGGAACAAACTTTTAGAGTTTATATTTTGTAGAGCTGGAACAAAGTTTTTTAAATACATAAGACAACTCTAAAAATTAAGAGTAAAGAGATAATTTATCTCCTTCCTAAAACTCTTCCCTCTGTGTCCTCATTATTATGAGTCAGCCACCTTCTTAAAAATCCTGTTTTGAATCTCTGTTACTACATTCTCTCGTGGTGGTAGTAGTAGTAATTCATAGAAAATGTGATTTATTTTTTCACCAAGCGAAAAAATAAGAAAGAAGCAGGAGAAAGAAGGAAGAGAAAAAGCAAAATAGTGAGGCAGAGGAAGAGGTGCAGGAGAGGGGGTTAATCTGCCTTTTCTGTGGCTTTAAAGAACTCTTCATTTTTATTTCCCTTGATTGAAACTTCAAAAGGCAACTTTTTGACTAAAAAAATTAAATTTCCCAGTAATTTTAGTCCTCACCAATATATGAATTGGAAGACGCTGTGATAGCTTCCAGATTTACTGACAAATATTCTGGACTGGTACAGAAGACAGAGCTGGTGTTCAGCTGACTGCCTTTATCCGTCCTTCTCTACTTCTCCCAGTCTTCTGAGAGTGAAAGAAAGGCACATTCCATAAAGGAAGTCATTTGGTGAACATCTAAGAGTTGGATTGAGAAAGAATGGGGGTTGGAATCATAGGATTTGGGATAAAATAAGGGGTCATGTGACAATAACTGGTTATTTGTTTATAGAGTCTCTGTGCACAGAATATCTTAAACAAATCTGTTAATTTGCCTAGAGGAAAAGAAGGATGATGATGGTTAGACATTTTGGAGATAAAAGTTTTCCTATATTAACGTTAAAAAAAATCCTAAAGCTGACTTTAGTTATGTACCACAAATAAATCGTTTTGTTTCCTGTTTTTTCTTTGAATTTGAGGTGCAGTTGAGTTGTCTTTGCCTGAGTATTATTAAATTTGACTTTTTGTACTTTAGAAAATAAGGGTTATGGTTTTCAAACATTAAGAATATATTTGCCTTTAATTTGATTCACTTTACTTGACCTAAAAGAAATAGAAATCAGATTATCTATGATTATGATGAATAGGATTTTCTAGGAAGTGAAATTGGTTCAGTCAGAGCAATTATTGTTTTTCATTGTTGTTAGCCCAGAAGTAGAGCAAGTCTTTCTGCTATTCTTTACAGACGCCTCTCAGATATTATAGTCAATTTTCCTTACCCAGAGGTGAAGGAGGCATTTCAGGATAAATTGCTAAACTATCAGAGGGTTACATGTGGATAATGATGAGAGTCTGTGGAAAAAATCACAATGTCTGAAGCAAATTTTTCAGGAAAGGGAATTGACAAAGCTTTTCTTATTTAAGCAATTGCATATGATCGAGTATCATTGGATAATTTTTAGTAAAACTTGTTTTCCTCCATTTTGGAAAGGAAGATTTGAGGAAACAGTATAAGCTCAGAGGAAAGATGGAATTAAAAAAAAATTTTAAGACCTTATTTTTTTAAGAGCAGATTTAGGTTTACAATAAAATTGAGAGGAAGATACAGAGATTTCCCATATACTCTCTGCCCCCCTCCCATGTATAGCTTCTCCATTATCAACATAACTCACCAAATTGTACATTTTTTATCAAGGATGAACTTATATTGACACCAATCATAATCACCCAAAGTCTGTACTTTACCTAAGAGGTCACTCTTGGTGTTTGCATATTCAGTGGGTTTAGGCAAATGTGTAGTGACATATATCTATCAGTATAATATCATACAGAGTATTTTCGCCACCCTAAAAATCCTCTGTGCTCTGCTTATTTATCACCCCTGCCTGGCAGCCACTGATCTTTTTATTGTCTTAATAGTTTTGCCTTTCCCAGAATGTCATAAAGTTGGAATCTTACAGTATACAGCCTCCTCAGATTGGCATCTTTCACTTAAGAATAGAAAGATTGACTTTTGAAAAAGTAAATACACACCTAACACTTTGATGAAATATACCCTTAATACCCTGTCCTGAAAGAAAATTACATTCATCACTGACATATGAATGGAAGAACATGTTCAAAAATGGGTTTAATAAGAGAAAGTATTAACTTTCTACTGATGTTTACTTTTTAAAAATTATATTTGATTAAATTATATTTGATTTTAAATAAATTATTGCTGAAATGAAGGTAATCCATTTATAGTTAAACAGAAAAAAAAGAACTTTTTTTTTTTTTTTTTTTTTTTTTGCGGTACGCGGGCCTCTCACTGCTGAGGCCCCTCCCGTTGCGGAGCACAGGCTCCGGACGCGCAGGCTCAGCGGCCACGTCTCACGGGCCCAGCCGCTCCGCGGCAT
>NC_041220.1:11088478-11123782 GCF_002837175.3 Physeter macrocephalus
ATCCTCCCGGACCGGGGCACGAACCCGTGTCCCCTGCATCGGCAGGCGGACTCTCAACCACTGCGCCACCAGGGAAACCCACTACTAGACTTTTTTAACCCTCAAAGGTAGCCTTTGCCAAGCTTTAAATGTTTCATAAGGGCAACGCTAGAAATTATTGTAAATTAAGTTCTCTTCTGTTGTCACAATGGGGCAGTGTCAAGTACCAATTCATTTTACTGCAAATCATATATTTGAAGGATGTTTTCACAAACATTTGAATGAAACTTCCTCTTCAGGGTAGTCGTTTATTAATTTGAGAAACTGTATTTAGATTGTATCTATATGATACCAAGTTGCCAGATAAAGATGGACAAATCGTTAAATAATGCTATAAAATTGTAAAACTGTATGTGTTATTTGTACTCCCTCTAGAAAAAGAACATAGTATTTTGAGGAGCATTATAACACACATCTGAGTGGAAATATGTCCCCAGTGGCTTCTTTGTGCCTGAAATATCCAGCACTAGTCTAGAAATGGCATATAGGAGTGGAAATTCTGTTCAATTGTGAACATTTCTCTTGAAACCAGTAAGACATTTAGCCATGCCTATAAAGTAACATGTTTGCGCATATTTGATTATTATATTAGTTGATTGTCACATTTGAAAGTAGAAAACAGAGCACTGAGGGAATAAGACAGGGGACGTTAGGCTTTCATTTGAAGCACAACACAGTACTGGCCAATCCTAAGGCATGTTGATCTATGTTAGGAACCCCTGTTGGGAATTGGCCAGGAACAAATTTCCAAGTAATATCAAAATGATTTGTGGAGATGGTTCAAGATCTAACTTTGACTTCTTAAATTATTTTTTTTAGAGAGTAAGTACTCGTTATACCCAGATGGATATTTATTTAAAGATAATGTTGAAGTGTGGGGATTAGAGGAACTTGACAATAGAACCTTCTGACAAATAATATTCTGAAGAGACAGTGGGATAGACTGAAGACTTAGTATTTTGTTGAAGCTTTTTATTAATTGAGTAAAAGTGAAAGATTTCTATGCTTTTAACATCTAGCTCTAATGAATGGCTAGAAAAGTCAAAACTGTAAAATTGTTCTGAACCTAAGCAGGTAAAATTCTTGCTTTGCCTGCCAAAGGTTTGACATACCTGATTCAGTTTTTGGACTCCTAGGATGAGAAGTGTGAACACTGAAAAGGATTCACAGTGTGTGGATCTGTCTTTTCAGGGCACTTGGGTGGCGAGGCAGAGAGGGAGGGGAGGAAGCAGGAATGAGCTGTGCGAACGAGACTTTTGAGACTTTCGCTGCTTAAAAGAATGATGTGCTAGGTGGTTTGTGACCCCCTAGAGGGGTGGGATAGGGAGGTGGGAGGGAGGGAGATGCAAGAGGTAAGAGATATGGGAACATATGTATATGTATAACTGATTCACTTTGTTGTAAAGCAGAAACTAACACACCATTGTAAAGCAATTATACTCCAATAAAGATGTTAAAAAAAAAAAAGAATGATGTGCTTTCCAGTCCAGACTGAAATAATACTTTAGTTACTGCTGTAGTTCTGGATTTTTCACGTAGTTTGGAACAAAAGAAACAGCAATTCTTATTTCTGTGCCACAGATTCCTTATTCTCTAGACTGTGACATAAATTTGGAGTTACTTGGCCTAGGGAGTAGGAGTGAGGATAATCAGCATCAGTTTGTAAACTGACCTGAGGACACTACTCACCTGAGTGTCACTCACTGTTAGATCTCCAGCGCCGATCAAGGTGTGGGACAAGGTTGGCAGTCCAGCAGTACGGAGTGAAGGACTGAGCTGACGTACGCCTCCACACCGTCACAGTTTGTTCAGATTAGGAGTCTCCAACCCTTTGTGAGGAGAAACTGCTTTTTTATTTCCATGAGGCCTTGATTTAAACATACCTTCACTCGACACATGTTTTAGGAGGACCTCCTCTGTATTTTATGGAGATGATTGACATATTGTGTAGGTTTAATATGTACAGTGTGTTGATTTGATACATTTATGTATTGCAGTATGATTACCACCGTAGCAGTTAACACCTCTATGGTGTCACATACTTGTTATTTTTTTTTTTGTGGTGAGAACCATTAAGATTTAGTTTCTTAGCAACTTTGAAGTATATAATACAGTATTGTTGACTATATCTACTATGCTGTGCATTAGATCTTTAGAACTTATGTACTAGCTGCAAGTTTGTACCCTTAAACATCATCTGCCCAATTTCCCCACTCCACAGCCCCTGGTAATCACCAATCTACTCTTGGTTTTTATGAGTTCAGCATTTTTAGATTGTACACATAAGTGATATCGTACACTGTATTTTCCTCTGTCTGACTTATGTCGCTTAGCATAATACTCTCAAGGTCATCCGTGTTGTTGCAAAAGGCAGGATTTCCCTCTTTCTCGTGACTGATAACATTCTGGGGTGTGTGTATGCGTGTGTGTGTGTGCGTGTGCGTGTGTGTGTATTTTCTTTATCCAGTCATTCCTTGTCGGATGCTTAGATTGTTTCCATATCTTGGCTATTGTGAATAATGTTGTTATGAACATGGCTATGCAGAGATCTCTTCCAGATACTGATTTCAATTCCTTCAGATATATACCCAGGAGTGGGGTTACTGGATCATATGGTAGATTAATTTTTAATTTTTTAGGAATCTCCCTACTGTTTTCCATAACGGCTGTACCATTCTACGGTCCCAACAACGATGTACAAGGGCTCCCTTTTCTCCACATCTTTGCCAGCATTTGTGTCTCTTGTCTTTTTGGTAATAGCCATCCTAACAGGTGTGAGGTGATATCTCATTGTGGTTTTCATTTGCATTCCCGAGATGATTAGTGATATTGAGCCTTTCTTCATATTACCTGTTGGCCAATTGCATGTCTTCTTTGGAAAAGTGTCTATTCAGGTCCTTTGCCCATTTTTAACTGGAAAATTAGCTTTTTTGCTGTTGAGTTGTATGAGTCCTTTATATATTTTGGATATTAGTCCCTTATCAGACATACTGTTTGCGAATATTTTCTCGCATACTGTAGGTTGCCTTTTCAATTTATTGCTTGTTTGCTGTATAGAAGCTCTTTAATTTAATGCAGTCCACCTTGCTTATTTCAGTTTTTGTTGCCTGTGCTTTTGATACCTTATCCAAGAAATTATTGCCAAGGCCAGTGTCAGGGATCTTTTTCCCTATGTGTTCTTCTAGAAGTTTTTACAGATTCTGTTCTTTCATTTAAGCTTTTGATCCACTTCAAGTAATTTTTTGTGAGTGGTATAAAATATGGGTCTAATTTTATTCTTTTGCATGTAGATATCCAGTTTTCCCAACACTATTTATTGAAGAGAGTCTCTTTTCCCCATTGTGTGTTTTTGGCATTCTTGTCAAAAATGAGTTTACCATACATGTATGGGTTTATGTCTGGACTGTGTTCTGTTCCACTAGTCTATGTACCTGTTTTTATGCCAGTACCATAGTGTTTTGATCACTGTAGCTTTGTAATATAGCTTGAAATTAGGTAGTGTGATGCCTCTAGTTTTGTGCATCTTTCTCAGGATTGCTTTGGCTATTCACTGTCTTTTGTGGTTCTAAACAAATTTTAGGATAGTGTTTTCTATTTCTGTGAAAAATGCCGTTGTGATTGTGATTGTGATTGCATTGAATCTGTAGCTCTCTTTGGGTAGCATTATGGATATTTTCACAGTATTAATTCTTCCAATTTAAGAACATGGGACATTTTCCCATTTATTTGTGTCTTCTTTAATCTATTTCATAAGTGTCTTACGGTTTTCATTTTCCAGATATTTTTCCTCCTTTGTTATATTTAACCCTAAGTATTTTATTGATTTAGATGCTATTGCAAATAGGATTGCTTTCTTAATTTCTCTGTCAGATAATTAGTTGTTAGTGTTTAGAAATGCAACTGATTTCTATATATTGATTTTGTATACTGCAACTTTACTGAATTCATTTATTAGTTTTGACGGTTTTTAGTGACATCTTTAGAGTTTACTGTATATAAGATCCTGTCACCTGCAAACGGCAATAATTTTACTTCTTCCTTTCTGATATGGATGCCTTTTATTAATTTTTCTTGCCTAATTGCTCTGGGTAGGACTTCCAATACTATGTTAAGTAGAAGTGGCAAGAGAAGGGCATCCCTGTCTTATTCCTAAACTTAGAGGAAAGGATCTTAAATTTACCACTGAGTTTGATTTTAGCTGTGGGCTTTTCATCATATATGGCGTTTTTTATGCTGAGGAACATTCCTTTTGTACCCAATTTGTTGAGCTTTTTTATCATGAAAGGATTTTTAAAAAATAATTAATTAATTTTGTTATTTATTTTGGCTGCACCAGGTCTTAGTTGCAGCATGCAGACTCTTAGTTGCAGCATGCACGTGGGATCTAGTGCCCCGAACAGGGATGGAACCTGGGCCTCCTGCATTGGGAGCACGGAGTCTTACCCGTTGAACCACCTGGGAAGTCCCGAAAGGATGTTTTTTATCAAATTCTTTTCCCACATCTGTGGAGATGACCATATGATTTTTATTTTTCATTCTGTTAATGTGGTGTATCATATTTATTGATTTGAATATGTTGAACTATCCTAGCATCTGTGGAGTAAATCCCGCTTGATCATGCTGAATGATCCTCTTATGTATTAAATGATTTTCTTTTCTGGCAACTTGCTGTGATATAGATAAAATTTATGATAGCTACTGAAGATAAAACAGTGAACATGGTCTCATCATATGTCTCTTAGATGATTGCTGGAAAGGCAAAAATCATTTTTAAATGTTGATTTTGATAGATACGTATAAAAAGAAGTCAGATGTACAATGCGGGAACATGTGAATAGAGGAGTAAGTTTGCCTTGTCGTTAGGGAAAGCATCTCAGAGGACAGGACACTTGAGACCTAAAGAAAATGGGGGAGCAGATTACAAAGTACTAAGGGGGAAGTGCTGACAAAAAGAGACTGCTGTTTGTATTCCCTTCCACTCTGAGGTACTCTGTAAAGCTCCAGAGGAAAGATGTTAAATCGTGTCCCTCAGTCATGAAGGAAAGTTTTAGTTTTGTTCAATGGACTGGACTATACATACATGTAATATATAATCTCCTAGTTTAAAATGTCTAAAGTGATTTTTTGGTAATTGAATGTGTACTTAAAGTAGTGTGCTTTATACAGTTTCAAGAAGTGAGGCATTATTATTGAGGAAGGCATTCAGTTTTCACAGAGGATCCTTGCATTCGTCCTTGTGGAGACAAGCCTAACACAGACAACATGGTGCTTTTGCTATAGCAGATGCTCCGTGTGTTTGCTGAGTTGAATTGTAGCTCATATTGTGCCATGTTAGGTTTCTCACAATTAGACATTTTCATACGAAGTTGCAAAATTACCCATTTCCAAGGAATATATGCATTCAACAGCTCTTAATTATCTCACATATCTAAGAGTAGAACAGACCAATGCTTCTCAGATCTTGTTCACCAAAAAATAATTTGCTTAGGACACTATCTTTAGGCAAATATTATTATTTCTGCTTTAGAGAGGAAGAAACTGAAAGGTTAAGGAACTTGCTCAAAGTCCTACAGCACATTTCATTTTTTATATGGTGTTTCTATCATAAAGAAAAAATGATTACTGTCTTCCTCAAGGGATATGTGTCAGATAGTTATATTCCTGTGGGGTAAGTTTAAATCATTTCTACATGTCTTCCAGGAAGGTCAGTGGCACAGCTGTATATAAAACCTAAGGTGTTTGACCCTGGGTGACTTTGAACTCTGCTCTTGGAATCAAAAGCAAACATTGTGACTCATTTTAGTGTAAATCAATGTCTTTCTGAAGCCTTAGAGAGGGAAAAGATGTCAGAGATCATAAAGTATGAATTAGAAACCACCGATGAGTAAACTGCTCCTAGTCTTGAGAACAGTTTAAGTATTTATCATTTAACAATATAAAAATTACACATATACATATAAACTATCATTAGTAAATCCACGTTTTGAATGTTCTTGGAAACCTTAATAGAAGCGTGGTTTCTTTAGGGGTGTCTCCTCTATTCTAAGAATCTCTAATTTGTCTTCATGTTAGGATATAGGCAAAACTGCCAAGCTTACTTTTTTGTTTTCTATTTTTGCCTTTTTCCCTCCTCTCATTCTCTGTTGCTTTGTATCCTCAAAGCACAACTTTTCAGCCTGAGATTTCCTCATTTTCCTCCTCTTGGTGCACCAGAAGCCTCTTTTGTGTGGTAGCCTAGATAAAGTCTACAAGCTGAGCACCTACTCTGTCTTTGTATCTCTTTCTGCATCCTTTTTTCCCTCTCTTCTTTGTTCTGATAATATGATAAGTTAATATTCCTCATGGTGGTTTTAATGACTACTAATAGATTAATGCATTTGAATGACACTTAATGGCTTAATCTGCTCTACCGTGGGTAAAACATTTGCATTTTAAAAGGGCTTTTTAGAATCATAACCTTATTTAAAGAGATGACTCAGTGTGAGAATCTAAAACCTGTTGACCAATCACTAGGGAGAAGTACCATTTTAGATATTTTTTTTTTTTATATTTTCATATCTCTGAGAACAAGGATACATTCTCAAAATTGGTGCAATAATAAAACTCTCATAGTATAATTGGAAGCATTCTTTTTTCATTCTTAGTGATGCATAAAATAACAGTGTGTCTTAAAGTCGATGACATCTTAGATTTGATGAAATATGGTAGCTATATTTTGCGGCCCTTCAAGCTATGCCTCCTGAGCGGTGACTGCCTTCCTTATCACGCTTGACTCTCACACACAAACTCACTTCTGCATAAACCAAACACACAGAAATAAACATGTATCCCAGCACCACTGGACTGTGGATGTTCCCTAATTGGCTGCTGTGGAAGCGTCAATTAAAATGGTTTTTTGTGTGTTTTATGGGCCATATTAAAGAAGCTTCATAAACTTGGCTTAAGAACATTTATAAGACATTTGCACTGGAAATTGTATTTTACTTATAACATTTATTTGCTATTTAAAAATGTCTTTTATAATACTTTGATTCCTTTTATTCTGTCTCACTTTGCTTTGAGAGAGAAGTGATAAATATGAGTAAATAAATACCACAGATGAATATAGTGTCTTAAAGGACTGGCTATCCCTTGAAAGCTGAAAAGGCTTTGTATCTGTAATTACTGATCATGTGATACACAATTTCAAATAAAAGCGTTAGTGTCATTCTTTCTTTTTGGAAGACATTAGAAACAATTGCAGAATAAAAAGCAAGCTCATCAACAGAAAAAAAAAATCAGTCAGAAAATTGGCTAAAATTCAGCTCTTTGTGCTCTTGAGACTGAAAGCTGTAGCTGAAAGAAAGCTCTCCAGTTTTCTACCGTGCAAATCCATTGCCTCCTTTTAGATTGGTTTACTCTTTTGAAGCAGTTAAGTAGTAGCATTTCTTGGCAAGAATAACATTTGTTTAAAAAATCCTTGCAAATTCTGTTTATCCATTCTTTCTGTCTCCCACTCTACTCCGTTGCCCTCCCTGTACCACCAGCTTCACAAACCCACTTGGGTTACGAGGTGTGGACACTTACATATATTCCTTTAGGATATCTTTTAATTTTATTTCCTTTTAAGTTTAAAATTGGGATAGTGGAGTTAAGGACTTTTAAAAAATGCAATACCAGTCATATTTTCACTGGTGACAATGAGTATATATTTTATCAGTATTCTTTTTGAGTGAACAGGGTTTTTATCATCATAGACTTATATTTAGGAGTATTCCAAAGGTTTGAAAGTTGGATTGGATTTGGAAGGGCCACTGTTATGCATATATTTTGTAGGTTGCAGAATATATGGTGAAATTTGAAAATATCAAGATCTGTTATGTTCATTGAATTCTCAGTATGTATGGCACTTCGTAAAATTATAAACACTCTGGTAACTGTGAAATGTTATTACTAAATCATTAGCTCCTTCTTAATATCTCAGCCTGGATTAGTGTTTTTCACATTAACAATTTTCAAAGAGAAGTGGCCTGAGTAAGCGAGAAATAGGACAGGAAACTGTTACTGTCAGAACCTGATGCAGTGCTGATAAGTAATGGCAAGAGAAGGTTGCTACAAGCAAATAAACAGGGTTTGAGGGTATGGACTCAGAAAACAAATTTCACCTTCTTTATATTTTTGCCTAGGGTTAGCCCAGGGGCTTTGGAAATGAATGGCTGGCCTGTGGCTGACAGCAGTGTTGCAAAAATTAACATCATTTTAACATACAAATCTGTACCTTTTGAAATCTTTGACTGCATTTTCAAGTGAAACTAAATCCTTTAGCGGCCATGCTGTCACAATAAGGAAGGAGGTGTGTATTTAGAAGGTACCCACGAAAGCCTGTCAGACCAAGGATCTGTGAAATGTGGTTTTGTCAAGAAAGGCACCTGTGAGTCTATTGCAGGTACAATACAATGTGATCTATAATGAGTCTCCATCCCTAGAGAGCTCTTAAAATAGAAGAGATAGCCAGGTCTTTGGATGGTTTGAGCATTAAACTGCCTAAAGGAAAGGATCTCCTCAGATGACCTCCCAATGCCCCTTTTAACTTTGTAATTCTAAGTCTAAGATAGTTGGCTTGTGAAGTGCACTGAGCATATAAATGTGTGCAGGTATGTTTAGTGTATGTATATAGATATGTGTATATATGTATATACGTGTGTATGTAAAAACATGTCTACCATAGTAACATTATCTATGTTTAATATTTTTATGCTTTCTTCTTACCCTGTTACTCTGTGCAGAATTTATTCTCTGTCCCCCTCCATCCTTTCTTTTCTCTGTCCATATATTTGCTTTATATGCAAAAATATATTTTGCAGTTGGATGGCAAACATATGTGGTTCCTGAAGGTTTAGTTTCTTCATTGAATGATTTTATCCCCGATATCTTCCTAAAGGAGAGCGATGTGTGTCTGCTTAATTTTAAGTATTATTGGCAGAGGATGAAAGGAATATATGAGTTTTGTTGTTTACTAGGAGAAAGGAACATATAACGTACAGTTTAGTATGGTGACACTTGATCTTTATATTTACCACTAGAGAAGGAGCATGTGAGGTAGAATCAGCATCTACTTTTACTTTGTTATTGTCTGTGGAACCATAAAGGGTCTTCTGGAATAGTCTTTCTGATAGAGGCATAAGATGCAGAGAATGAAACATTTACGATTGTGATTTGGCTTTAATGTTTAATAACTATAGTTGGTCACAAAGCTGAAGAACAAAAAATGCCATGTGACTTAGCAAGCACATACAGAACAATGAATAAAACCACCCAGCTCTGGTCAGATACAGAGAGGACTCCTCCTGAAAAGTAAACATGAGCATTCCTATCCATGTTTGCATTCGTGACGAAAAACAATTATGCTCCATCGTAATTCCTGTGACAGTCATTGTGGGGAAAGTTCAAAGCCACCTCTGTAGCTGTTTCTTGATAATGAGATTATCTGTCCACAAAGAGCTGGTCATGGTCAGAAGACAGAGATTTCATCAGAATGCAGAAAATTGCTTACAAATCTTTGCTACTTTTACTTATGCTAAAGGAAAAAGCATTTTATTTCTTAGCTCTCTAATATTCCTCCTCACAGTAGCTATTCATAGGGTGTGTGTGTGTGTGTGTGTGTGTGTGTGTGTGTGTGTGTGTGTGAACAAATTCTAAAGGACAGGCAGTTCCTGCCCACTTGCTCACGGATAATACCGATAGTGTCTCACTTAGCCCGGACCCCATTTTGGCCTGCATTTGCTGCTTTTGCCAGACTGCCCTCTGGTTACTCTGTATCCCTTGTCGGCTCTCTTACGTGATTAGGAAGGACTTCTTTGGGCGAGGTGCTGGGTGCAGCTGTTAATGGGAACCCAGGGTCTCTTCCTGGTGCTAGGAACAAAACGAGTATCATCAGGAACAACCTGAAAAAAGAAAATTTGAAACTCTACTCCTATAATACATAAAAATTTATGTTTATATAGCTAATACAAATTGAAAAAGAACGCCAAGGTGTACGTTCTGTCCTGAAAAAAATCAAAAGAATCTAATGAGAATCGAATGTTATGTTTAAAAATATTTAAGGGACATTGCTTTGCCTCTAACTGCTGGCTTCTGTTTGGACTAACCTGATCGAGCAATTATTTATGTTCATGATTTATTAAGTTGTTGTAGGGTGTGTAGAAAAAGAGGAGGACATGGCTGGGCAAGCCCTCCCAGTGCAGGGCTCTCTAGAAAACTATTGCCAGATGCTGCTTCGAGTAGGTTAGGTAAGGCCTCTTTCTCACTGTGTCTCTGCCTATTTTATATAAAACTGCATTGTTATAATCTGAGCATGAGTGAGTATGAAATTGCCGAGAAGCCTGTCCACCAGAATGGGGTAGGTGGTCAGAAAGAGGTTTTTTGCTTCCCAAGTTGGCCTGGACTGCGTGGCCCTTTGTTGGCCAGGATCATTTAATCCATGACAAGAGAGTAAAGTAGAAGTTACTAAGAGGAAGTGGAGAGACTGGAGAGAGGGGCAGTTTTACCACACTTGCAGAGTGTGTAAAGGACACGCTGGAGAAGGATGAGAGCACTAGTCTTTAACTGGCCTTTCACCCACAGTGACTCCATCCACTTATGAAAAGCGTCCCAGCAATGTCATAGGTTCTGGATAATCAGCGATCTCCTATCTGGGGAAGGAACTGATAAAGAGTTAAGGAGAGGGACTGATAGTATTTCCTCCAACAGTCTATTCTAGGCAAGGGTGGAAATTCCATCATTTTTATGAAGTGGAAACATGAGGAGAGAAGGATTCATCACAATAACTCTTCCTGCCTTTAAGAAATTTACTGTCTTTTTGGGTGAATCCAGACAAATTAAAACAAAGCAATAATAAATAATACTTTCCAGTATGGACTAAGGAGCTAAATTGCGACTTTTAGAATGTGGGTATTTTCTACTATACGTTAAAAACATTGCATTGAGTTAGAGCATATGTAAAGGAATTGTCCCTCTAATCTGTATTTACCAAAACCAACAGAAAAAAGGACTCCATGCTAGTTATAAAAATAACAGAATGGAGAGAAAATGAAATAAAAATAAAAGCACATCTTACTAAGTTATTCAGTAATCATTCATTCAGTTTTTATTTTGAGAAGCGGTATTGCAATAGAGGTTGGGAATGTCAGCTTTGGAGCCATGAAGTCCTGGGTTTGAATTCCACAGTTTTCACACAGTAATTGTATAACCTTGAAAAAAATAGCTAACATCACTAAGACTATTTTCTTATATGACAAATGGGGATAATAATATGCTTAACTATTAAGATGGTTGTGAAGAAAATATGCAAGTCACCTAGTGCATGTTTCCTGGCCCATAACAGTTAATAATGAAGATGATTTATATTGCCAGTAGTGGATAAAACACAATAGGTGAAAATAAAATCTCTCTTTTGAGTAGGAGGTGGTTTGCTAGGGTAGGAAGTTAGTAAAAACTTTTTGGAAGTGTTATGTTTCTAGAGGATTAGGTCAGAATAGAAAGCAATAGAAATAATTTAATAAAGTATACCACTAATATTTTCCCTCGTGTCTTGAAAGTATGTAGACATCTATAAAATAGAAACGAGAACAAAAACATTTTTTCTTTCTGGAGAACAGTTTGTGCACCACAAATAACTAAATCTTAAAACAAATTTTATCGGGATGCCTGTTATCACTTCAGCATACAAATGGCACTCGGTTGAGAATCTCAAGGACAATTCAGTGTACTGAGGGCAGTGGCATATCATTATTTTCTAATGTCCGTGGGGTTTTTTTGGTAAAAAAACTGAAATCTGATATTCTTAAGGTGGATGTGTAAGGAACCATGGATGTGTAATTCTGAATAATAAAACTAATACTCAGAGTCATATGCGAGACCCAGTCTCCTATAGCCACCCTGAAGGCAGGGCCAGGTCTGTTTTGTCCACAGACAAGCCTCAAGTGTATAACATGTTTCTGGCATGTAGTTGGTGTTCAGTAAACTATAGATTTGCTAAGCGAGTGAGAAATCTGTGGTCATACCTCATATATTGTACTACCTAGAGGGCCATTGCTAATGTGGTAGTAAGGACATTGAGTTTGGAATTTAAGAGTTAAGTATGAAAACAAGAGATTTAGGGGATCTTGGAGACATTTTTCTGCTCAAGAAGTTATTTTGTAAATTAAGATAATAGAGACAAAATCATTTGCAGAGCTGTGAAGTTGCAATACGTATTCTTGAAAGTAATTACTTCATTTGATCACCTAATTACATAGTTTTATCTACTGCATAGTTCTTTAATCTCATCTGTACCTGTGCTCCCTTGAGTGCTATCCGAGAAAGCCACTTAACATTATTTATTTTTTGCTCAATAGCACTAATATTCCAGTTACTTTTAAATAGAGCTCATTAAAAGCTTAGAACACTTTTACCTGCAGGAAGACATTTATTCATTTTTAAATTGTACCTCACCTGATAAAAAGGATAAAAAACAAGAAAAAGAATAGATGAGGACAATGTCCATCGGTGTCTTCAATATATTCTGTTTGGTGCCTACAACAAAGAAGCTAAAGTTAAAAATATGCAATAGAAAATTTGAAATCAGAGACTTTGATTTCATTTTCTGTATAACATATTAGGTGCTCATGACGGGCATTTTAAATATTTATGTATTTAAATAGTTATACTGTATCAACTGTAGATTTAGTAAACATTATGTCTTTCATTCAGTAAAATTCATTAAGTTTTTATGGAATGTGTTGGTGTATTAATTTGGGTTCTTTTTGTACGTCCAGTGGATCAGTCATCACAATAGGATGCCTTAGGAAGACTTCCTGGCTTTTATTCTAGGACAGTGACATTATGGTTAGAAATCAGAGTTTGGAATAACTAACCTTGATCAGAATTCCAGACCACTTTCTTATCAGTAACTTAATTTTCTGCAATTTATTTAACCTAAGCCTCAATATTCTCATCTATAAAGTGGGCATACTATTGTCCATACCACAATACTGTTATGAAGATTAAATAAAATTATGATTTGAAGGGCAGTTGGTAAAGTATCCAGCATATAAATCATGCTCAGTAGCTGGCAGCTCTTGTCATTTATGTTCTGGTTAGTTTGAACTTTATTAGTGTTAGTTATCTATATAAATAAATCAATTATGTATACTGAATCTTATTATACTTTAAATAATGAGAGGTTGAGACTTAACGGTATTTTGAATGTCCCCCAGCTTTAAAGCATATGATTCTTTTTTTGTTGTTGTTGTTGTTGTTTGTGGTACGCGGGCCTCTCACCGCTGTGGCTTCTCCCGTTGCGGAGCACAGGCTCCGGACGCGCAGGCTCAGCGGCCGTGGCTCACGGGCCCAGCCGCTCCGCGGCATGTGGGATCCTCCCAAACCGGGGCGCGAATCCGGTTCCCCTGCATCGGCAGGCGGACTCCCAACCACCGCGCCACCAGGGAAGCCCAACATATGATTCTGTAAAGTCTGAATTCTGCTAAATAACTTGTGTGATGTGTATACAAAGTAGGCTATGTAAATATGGAATTTATTGAACTGTAGAATATTTGACCTCATTTTTCACTCTTTATTGATGCTGTTACTTTGCGACTGGTTAATCCCTGTGAATAGCTAGAAGGCCGAAGTTTGATTGTTTAAATAAACGCACATTTTGTTTTTCAAAAACTGGACCAAAAAAACCATGGACACTCTGAACTTACTAGCTCTAAACCAAGAGCAGATCAGAACACTTACATAGCATAAAAGGAAGTAATTCTCAGTCTTAGTATAATCTTAGTAAGTTGATTACCCTTCTGAAAAAAATCTAGAAATAGTATTTTGGAAGTGTACTTAAGTTCTCCTGCTAGTTTCGGGAACATAGGAAATGTTCTCACATAAAATACAAGAAAGGTTGAAATGAAAACCCTGTATTGCCTGTGTAACTGCCTTAAAATAATCAATGATCTATCCCAAATCAAGTCGCTTTTAGCCAGCTTTTAGGTATATAATTTTTAAATTAATTTATAAGCATGCCTATCACCATTTAATAAAAGAGAATCTTTAAAAATTAAGTAATCTTAGCCCACTGTTTTATGTGTTCAATAGTTGAAGCAATAGTATATAAGGTATTTGAGTATTTCAAGTAACTAACTTTTTGCAGAGGCAACAGTGAAAAATGACTTGCTGTAACATACAGGATTGATACTGTGTCACAACAGAAATAGAAACAGATTTTTTAAAGATTTCTATACCATGGTGAAATGTTTTTTGACACTTGCTGTTGCAAATGGAGACCTAATGTTGGGTCTAACGTGAAATTTTAGTCAACTTCATCTTGGCGAATTTCAACTCCAGAAGGATTCAGCTTTTGCAAAAAACTTCAATTCACCGTCTACAGTCAGCAGTAAAAGAGATGTTTACTGACCTTTAAATTTCAAAGAACTATTTCAAATCAATCATATGAGAGACCTTTTGTTGGTAATGGACAAACCCATCAGTCTAAAAAGAGCACCTTCTTTGAAGAATCAATAGATTCTTTTCAGACGTATCTATTCACAGGGCTTTGTATGAACAAGATAGTTTTGCTAGCTTGAAAGCCTTTGAAACCTTTTAGATTATTATAATTTTTCCATATTTTGTCACTATCTTTAGGTTATATTTAATTTGGTTACAACTTTAAACTCATCTTTTCAACAGATTTATCTTTTACTTATGAAAAAGCAAGTTGTCAGTCTTTTTACTAATCTTCTCTAGTTGTAAGTTTTGCAAGAGAGTCTGATACACAGAAATTCAGAGATTGTCTTGATCTTTTGTAAGGAATCCATTGTTGTATCTGCTGAAGTCAGCAGTCTTCAGGTTTACAAATATTGATTTTGAAGTAGCTTTGTAATTTTGATGTTTTCTTTTTCTGAGATTTCTAAACTTAAAATACTTAAAAATAACATTTTAACATAGAAAATGTAATCAAAATATTCTGAGCCAAATCCATAAATATTTTAACATAGAATATGTAATCAAAATATTCTGAGCCAAATCCATAAATATTTTAACATTTTATTAGTGTGAAGAGAAGAATTGATCTGCAGGCTTTATTGGACTTCCACTTGTTATTTCCCTTTTCTTCAAATATAGAACATCTAAAGGCTATGGTAATATTTGCTAAAAATCCTATTTAATTATTTAATTATCCCTTTTATTTTTCCCCAGAGTATTGTCTAAACTTGCTTTAATAAAGGTACTTTATAATTGCCACCATGGTTAATAATTTTGTTGAAATGAAACCATTTTTCTATGTAGTAGAAAAAATGATTTTATAATTAAAAATTTATGCAAGCCCAACTATACTGTAACTAACTTTTTCAGCCCTCTCCTTTTCCTCTTCTCAAGGAAAGTAAAACTGATTGCACAAATATGTATATATGAGGGAGACTTTGGATAATCGGTGCTTAATTCATCCAGTTTAATATTTCTCTTAAATACTTAAGTAATTTAAAATATACTAACATGATAGTCAAAGCGTTGGTTTCCAAGAATCTTAACCCACCAGTATTCTTTGTCAAGCATAAAGATTGAGTTGATATAATATACTACGATTTGTCTAGTTTGGACTATCTCTGACTCCTGTGTAAATAAAAAGTCCCTTTATATTTTTCCATATCCATGTTGTTTTGCTTTTACAAACTGTTAGAATTAATTGTTCGCTTGTTTTTTAAAGCAGTGATAGTTTTGGAGCACCACACTTTGTGAATTTGTGTGTGTGTATCAGTCAACAGAGCAGGCCGCTCGCATAATGTTGCTACCGTTTCTTCTTTATCATGTACTGGGATATAATCGCTTTGAGTTTTATTTTTAGGAAATTAAGAGCAATAGAAAGGCAGAATTTCTCAGAACCATGGGGTCATCAAGTCCTAGCACTTGTGAAAGTTGTGAGCTTGGGTTTCAATTGACTTGGGTTTTTTTTTCCACATTTGTTTATAGTAATAATGATAGTTACCTTATGTTGAAAACCTTAATGTGCCAGTCTCCCTACCTGTATTATCTCTAATGCTTACAAATCTTGGTATTTACTTCTCACAGAAAAGCAATCCTGGATTCATTTAAGTAATATTGCATAGCAGGTGGAAGAGTTAGGGTTCAAATTCATGGTGTTTGACTCCTTCACAGTATTTTTCCCATCATATTATTAACTCTGCCCCTCTCCTCCCACCTTGACACACACACACACACACACACACACACACACACACTCTCTCTCTCTCTCTCTCTCTCTCTCTCTCTCTCTCTCTCTCTCTCTCCATCTCTTCCTTGCTGGTAGCCTGATTCCTAGCTCTCTAATCCCCTCCAAGGTAAAGCCATCATGGCATAATGTGTCATTTCCTTCCCACAGTCCATGCCCCAGGACCATCCCACACCTAAAATACTTTCTCAAAGTAAACAGAACCTTCCTATCCCAGATTTAATTCCTTCTGACACTGCTTCTTAAATTACATTGAGGATTGTATAATTGATAATGGCTTACGGTATTATTTTTCATAAATACTGTATCACTGATTTCAAAGGAACCTTTAATACTTTAACCAAGAATAATAACTGGACATACAAATATCTTGATACTTATTTGAGATCTTTTAAAATTTCAGGATTCTTTCAGCAACTGGAAAGTCATAGGACAAGCAGAGAAGCCCACTTTGCTTATTGCTACAAAGTTATGGTAGCTCCTTAGGAACATATTGATAAGTGTATTAACAAAAAGTAACTTGACTTGGGAAGTTTTTTTTAAAAATTAATTTATTTTATTTTATTTATTTTTGGCTGTGTTGGGTCTTCGTTGCTGCGCACGGGCTTTCTCTAGTTGTGGCGAGCAGGGGCTACTCTTCCTTGCGGTGCACGGGCTTCTCATTGTGGTCGCTTGTCTTGTTGCGGAGCATGGGCTCCAGGCACGCGGGCTTCAGTAGTTGTTGCACTTGGGCTCAGTAGTTGTGGCTCGCAGGCTCTAGAGCGCAGGCTCGGTAGTTGTGGCGCATGGGCTTAGTTGCTTCGTGGTATGTGGGATCTTCCTGGACCAGGGCTCGAACCTGTGTCCCCCGCATTGACAGATGGATTCTTAACTACTGCGCCACCAGGGAAGCCCTGGAAGTTTCTTTTTAACATGGTATTATATTACCAAGAGACTGTATGAAGTGTATTACTAATTTAACATCATTAAATGCAGTTAATTTTTGTTGTTTTTGTATTATTATTTTACTATTTATGCAGTTCCTACTCTGTGCCATGTATGATGGTGCTTTCTATAACTATAGAGATGAATGGGAAATGCTTTTTGTCCTTAAGAATGTCACCGTCTGTGGGGAAAATCAACAGCAATTTTTATTTAACATTTATGGTGCAATATATTTACTTCCCAAAGGAGTACTTCCAAAGGTTTCAAAAGAAGACTGTATAACTCCCTTCACACCCTGTCTTGGAATGTTATGAAGGAGATTGGACAGAAATCCCTCAATTTGTCTCAATATGGACATACTGAGTGCATAGTACATATGCTGATGGAGTTGCAGGAACAGTTTTGGCTATGCCATCCCCTTACTATTATTAATGTATATATACAGTTTAAACTCTAATTTCAGAACCTGTTTACTAATTAAAAGAAATAGTTCAATATCTATTTGATGTAATAAAGCATATTTATTTGTATTCAAATTAAGCTTTTCTACGTTCCCTATAGATTATAGACACCCGCTACAAGGAAGCATGATGTAGCAATAAGGACAATAAATTAGTGGAAGTTATTACATAATTAGCACTGAATATTATCTAATTGAATAAAATGGGTGGTATACACCAAAGTTGTTGGCTAGAAGTATAGTGCAAACCACACGTGTATTTTAAGTTTTCTAGTAGCCATATTTTAAAAAGTAAAAAGAAACAGGTAAAATTAATAATATATTTATTTAATCTAATATATCTAAAATATTATCATTTTAACATATAATTAGTATAAAAATTTGAGACATTTAATTTTTTTTTTTTTTTTACTAAATCTTTGAAATCGATGTGTTTTACACTTACATGCCAGTTTGAACGAGCCACATTTAAAGTGCCAGTATGTGGCTGGTGGCTACTGTACTGGAAATGGCTAGACAAGTTTAGCATTACAGATGTTCAAAGAAAGTTTAGATCAAACAAGAGTAGAGGTGTATAGAATATGTAAAACTTACTCTGAGTCCTAAAAGTTTAGCAGAATTTATGTAGATGGAAGGAAGGAATATCTAACAATAAGGAGGAATGCTAGGTTTTAAAACATAACTTACTGAAAACGATTGTCATAGTTCCAGCTGTTGAGCCGATTACCAGTTGACAATATACTTCATGTGACTATTAAGGAGGGTCACTATACAAATTAAGGAATATGATAATATGTTATCCTTACTTTATTTTAAAGAACATTGGACAAAACTTTTCCAAAGGGGTATTCAGCTAAGTATTAATCTTTCAAGATATTATATGTAAATAGAGATTTTGGTTTAAGTGTCAGCAACTAAAAAACCCTGCTTGGTGATTCACAGTGAATCCTGGCATACTAAGTTTTCTTGAATGTCTTGTAAAGAAACCTTTTTAATTTTGCATAATCCAGTCTTCGCAAAGTTGCTGAACTAAGTAAGGGGTCTTATTGTGAAATGTATAACTTGGGAGCACTGCTCTAATATATTTTCTATTTTAGAAGGTCTGTGTTAAGTCTGTGTATGAAGAGTGTTTTATCACTACTTCTAGAATTTAGGAATACTTTAATTATGTCTTTCTAATTACATAGCAATCTGTCACATTTCGTTAGATGATGACATATATTCATTTATTCACTGAAATTACTACCTATCTTCTCATCTATGGAAATGTATTTTTCGTGAACCACAGCTGCTTATGTGATTTCTAATGACTCATGTAAATTGATAAATGATAGGCACAGTACTTTGTTTGTACCTCATTAAATATTCTGCAGTTAAAAGGCCCAGGAATATTTGCAATCTGTGTTTGATTATCCACTGATTTTTAACAGATTTTCAAAAAATTACAGGGGACTCTAAGTTTTTCATTAGTTTTTAATTTATTTTTATTTTATTTATTTATTTATTTATTTTGCGGTATGTGGGCCTCTCACCGCTGTGGCCTCTCCCGTTGCAGAGCACTCCACTGAAACACATAGTTATGTGGATACTGAAAGCAATAGATGCTAATAAGTGTTTTGGTCATGGGAACTCAAGTGAGGGGCACCCAGAGCCAAACCTAGCACAAAGGAGTGTATTTACCCTTGGAGCACCCTCCTTTGAAGTACTGGCATAGATAGGGATCTGGGCATACAAAACCAAGATTTAGCAATGAGCAGCAAAGTGGGAAAGATGGTGGAGGACCAGAACCCACAGCATCCAGCTCTAGAGTTAAGGAAGAGAGACAGCGGCATAACCACACCAGGCTCTTCTGCATGAAGTGGAAGTCTGACTGTTCCCCCCTTTGAACTGCATGTGTCCTGATTACCTGAGGGGTCCATGATGCAACTCTCCCGCTACACACACACACACACTCACACACACTCACACACACACACACACACACACACACACACACACACACACCTTTAGTTAAGAACCTTGCTCAAAGTATAATACTGGCTTTCCTATTGATCTAATCAGTGGGATCCTAAGACAGTTCTAATTTTACTTAAGAATAATAGAATGTATAATACAATAACATATTTGCAGTGTGTGTATTACACTTTAAATTTCAGTTTTCCTTTACTTTGGACCAGATTAAAACCTTAGAATTTCCTCTCCAAACTAAATTTCTCTGAATGATTAAGCTTGTTGTGTTTGTCTACTGTTGTTTTAAAATTTTTGGTATAGTCTTGTTTTAATCACTTTAAGAATTAATCTTTGTCAATGATCATCAAAGGCCTACCACATTTAATTTAATTTCCCCCCCCAAAGATTGAGTAAAACCATCTCATTTTATAGCCCTACCACATTTAATTTAATTTCCCCCCCCAAAGATTGAGTAAAACAATCTCATTTTATGGTGGTTTTTATTTCTTTTTTTTTATTGTTGCTGTCATTCTTCAAATTCAGTTTGTCTTGGTATTAAAATTGCTGCAGCTTTTCTCTGTCAGTATCTTGCTGTTTCTCTGTGCTCTAATCTAAACATAGTAAAAAATTAGACTTCCTGCTTACTACTAACCAGGGGAATCCCGTCTTTGCCCTTCCATGCTCTGCACTCTGTTTTCAGTAGCCCAAGAAACAGCTCTGTAGGTGAAAGGTCTTTTGTTAAAAAGAAGGAAATTGAACATCCATTTCCTCTTTCCTTCTTTGACATGCACCTGCAAACAAGTGGTCTATGCTTCAGTCTTTTTAAAAAAATGCATCAGTTATTGTTTCAGAGAACTTACCTTTGAAAAATTTACACAAATGTAATGAAAAATTAATGCTTTAAAGTGTGCATTCAGTATGTTGTTTCTTAAAATATTATAAGGTTTAAACAGTTGTCTTAATCTGCATTGCTTATAGCTAATTTCTGTGTGTAGTTTCAGGTATTCTGCTATAATTTCTAATACAATTAAATGACACATATATGACAAAACTCAATGATTGATTTTGTTAGGCAGTAGTTTTGAGAAGTACAGGATATTTAAAATTATTATTTAAAACAGTTCATTATTTATATTAAGTTTAGTTAATGGTCAGAAGGTAAAGGGTGTAAAGTTAATAAAATAGTTTTTGTAGAGCTCAGATGCCTATGAGTTAAATTTAGCGGAGAAGTGATATTCAAATCCCATTGACACTGTGAAAATAAACCATTCGGTTTCATATAAACAATATTTAAATAAGCCTTCCAGAATCTTTCACGATTTTCTTAAATAATGGGAAATAATATATGCATGTATTAACAATGGCATAGTTTTATTTTCCAAATTTTCTTTCTATAAAGTGAGTGGCTAAAAAAAATAATTATTTAAAAAAAGAATTATTTAAAGAATATATTCTAGAACTGAAATAGTTTACTTTAACTTTTAATCCTGTCATTACTATCAAAATAATTCTGTCTTTCACAGTCATGCTTTTGTTATATGACTTAATTAGCATTATGGTAATCATATTGTCTTATGGGAAAGGTGTATTTTTAAATTTAAATTGTGTATATTCTCACACATTCAACATTTTACATTTCCGTTAAATGGTCTACTAAGTGTTAAAAAAAAAGTCCGGTTTCATAGACATTTTGTGTAACATTATAACAATGACTAGTAATTTAGTAGCTTTTCTGTGCATCATTGAAATAAAAATAAACTTTTTGAAGAATTCTTTTTTTTTTTTTGTGGTATGCGGGCCTCCCTCTGCTGTGGCCTCTCCTGTTGCGGAGCACAGGCTCCGGACGCGCAGGCCCAGCGGCCATGGCTCACGGGCCCAGCTGCTCCGCGGCACGTGGGATCCTCCCGGACCGGGGCGCGAACCCGGTTCCCCTGCATCGGCAGGCGGACGCGCAACCACTGCGCCACCAGGGAAGCCCTTGAAGAATTCTTTTAAGCTGTTCCTAGAAAGAATAAAAGCATTTTGAAATCTCCATGTGCTGTAAGATCAGCACATCTTCAATTCTGCTTTAAGTTCTGCAAGCCTAGAAATTTGTGGGTCACTCAAATCCCTTCTGTTTTTTAACCTTTTTTTTTTTTTTTTTGCGGTACGCGGGCCTCTCACTGTTGTGGCCCCTCCCGTTGCGGAGCGCAGGCTCCGGCCGCGCAGGCTCAGCGGCCCGGCCACGGCTCACGGGCCCAGCCGCTCCGCGGCACGTGGGATCTTCCCGGACCGGGGCACGAACCCGCGTCCCCTGCATCGGCAGGCGGACTCCCAACCACCGCGCCACCAGGGAAGCCCTCTTTTTAACCTTTTGTTAAGTGGTGTCTCTATTGTTGATGACTCTTGGTTCAGCCAAGCTATGGTTACTCCTGCACCATGCCTACATCATTCCCAGCAATTCAAGGGAAGGAGAATGATTACATAACTGGTATACTTACATTCAAAGTGAGTAAGAATGGGGATTTGGGGGTGTTGCTCAAAGAGCTACTGTTTGACCATGTGGCATATTCATGTGAAACTCTTGTGTTTTACTGGATACAAGAAAGTCACTAAGTCTAGCCCAGATTCAAGAATAGGGCAAGTTGACTCTGCCTCCAAATGGAGAGAGTGGCAAAATCCCATTGAAGAAGAGATGGTGGGATGGGCGTATTCTTACAGCCATCTCTGGAAAATGTAATCTGCCCCCATAGGTTACCCTAAGAAACTTTAGTTTCAGTCTGTAGGTGATTGAGAGTATTGAATAACATTATTTAAGGATAATAATATAATTAAAAACATGTTTTATTAAGTTTACTGATAAATTGTTGAGCGAAATAAGATGATCAAGGAAGTTCATTGTGTTTTGTTTTTGCTTTTTCGTTTCCTTAGATTGTTCAGGAGTCTTTTGAGCATGTTTATAGGTAGAACGGAAAGAAGTAAAAAAGAAAAAAATATCAAATAATCTTAGAGGTGAGAGGGAACACAGAGTACTTCTTTAATGAGACAGAGTCCTTCCAGTAATTTATCTAACTTAGCTTGGTGGAATGCCAAGTTTAAATGCAGGCATTAACCAGATGTCAGCCCTTTGGCTATCTGAATACAATTCTCATCAAATACTTGTTCATTAAGTAGAAAAATTTCAAGATGTCTCATCAAATCGGGCACCTTCTTCTAGAAACGCTTTGATATGTCTATGAAACTTTAATCAAAGCATCTTATTAGTCCAGAGATTTTTTTAATTACCAAAAGGTATTGTCATTTTAAATTCTTAAATATTCACTGTAAAAAGCCCAAGTTTTGAAGATTACTCAAAAGCAGCTGTATTTGTTTGGATTGTAAGATATGTCAGTATACAGATTAGTTGTGTTTACTTAAATATGTGATGGAAACTGATCATTTGCGTGTCTAATACGGCATTTTGATTGGAAATATTTTTGTTACTACTGAATATTAAAAAGTTGATAATTTCATTTTAAGGCGATTGAGATTTTCTATTTTGTTTATATCATGTTTGCTTCTTTTATGCTGTTTCACTCAAGAGTAGAGACTTTGTCAGAGAGGTAAATGCATTTGGAGGATTGGTTTTTTTAATTTATTTAAAGTTTTCTAGGAACACAGAAACAAAGTAGAAACGATTTCAACCCTGAATAAACTATGTTAAATATTTAATCATATTAGAAAGTTGTTTGCCAACAATATTTCATGTCTGACTTAACTGCAAATTAATGATATTGGAGAGCTTTGAATTCTTAACTTCTAGAGAGTGTTAACGTATAGTATGTGTGATAGTGACAAGTGCTGAGGAGAAAAGTAAAGTAGGGTGAGGGGACATAGGCATGCAATAGTGGTTGCATTTTCATATAAGATATTCAGGGAAGGTCTTTCTGAACAGGTAACATGTGAGCAGAGATCTTTGGGTGGCAAATTTTGGGGAAGGATATTTCAGGCAACGAGAACATCAAGTGCAGGTCTTTCTGGCAGGAGAGTACGCGGCTTTGCTGGAGATGAGTGAAGAGGAAAGTGTGTCTGTAGCAGGGAGGCCCCATGAGAGATGAGGCCCAATGTGTGTATGGGGGGAGTTAGGTTATGAAAGACCTACGGAAGGACTTTGGCTTTTATTCTCTGTGATACAGGAAAGGTAATGAGTGTTTTTTAAAAAAAAAAGGTGTGAGAAGCTCAACTTTGTATTTAACAGGTGCATCATCAAATGCACCTGGCTTTGGTGTTGGACATATCTTGGTAGCAGGGTAATCAGGAGAATGCAGATGGTAGCTTTGATGAGGGTGGCCGTGGTGGCAGTGGAGTCATATTGAATTTCTCGAGAAGTAATGTGAGGTGTGAGAGAAAGGGACCTTGTGGATGATTGGTTTATAGGCTGGACTGCAAAGAGGTAATGCCAGTTACCGAGATGAAGAGGTTTATGAGAGGAATAGGTGTTTGGGAAAGACCAGGTGTTTACTTTGAGACAAGTTAAGATTGAGACGTCTATTAGACATCCAAGTTGAAATATCGAGTAGGCTATAGAATATGTGAATCTGGGTTTCAGAGGCTAGGTTCAGGCTGGAAATACAGATTTGGGAGTTACATAGTATAAAACTGACATTTAAAGTGTGGAACTAGGTGAGGTCACCTGGGGAGGAGGTGTGCCTAAGAAAGCGGAGAGGTTCGAAAGCTGTGGAGATTGTGGAAGTGCTGAGGAAGAACTAGTAAGTGCATCTGGAAGGAGAAGCCAAGGAGCAAGCAGAAGAACCAGGAGAGTGTTGCACCGGAAGCTGAGGAAAGGAATGAGTCAGGAAGGGATTAGTCTATTCTGACAGATGCCTGCCGATAGGACTTGAGTAAGACGGAAACTGAATTTAACAGAGGTCTTAGCAATATAGAGATAATTGATTACCTTGACAGAAACTGCTTAATTGAAATGGTGGTGATTTAAACAACTGACTGATGTATGTTTAAGAGAATATAGGAGATGCAGAATTGGAGACAGCAAGTGTGAGCAACTCTTTTGAGTAGTTTTGCTATAAAAGAGAGAAGAAAAATAGGACAGTAGCTAGACAGAGGGAGGAATGAGGGGATTTTTGTTTGTTTCTAAGAGTGAATACATTATGCTTTCAGGGGATAATTTGATGGAATAGTCCAGAAGAGAAGATGAAGTTAAATGCGGAGTTAAGAAAGCACAATTTGGGGCTTCCCTGGTGGCGCAGTGGTTGAGAGTCTGCCTGCCAATGCAGGGGACACGGGTTCAAGCCGTGGTCTGGGAAGATCCCACATGCCACGGAGCAACTGTGCCCGTGAGCCACAACTACTGAGCCTGTGCGTCTGGAGCCTGTGAGCCACAACTACTGAGCCTGCGCGTCTGGAGCCTGTGCTCCGCAACAAGAGAGGCCGCGATAGTGAGAGGCCCGCGCACCGCGATGAAGAGTGGCCCCCGCTTGCCACAACTAGAGGAAGCCCTTGCACAGAAACGAAGACCCAACACAGCCAAAATAAATTAATAAATAAATAAATTTAGAAAAAGAAAACTTTGGTGTGTAATTTCAAACTCTATAAATTCCTGCAATTTATATTAAAAAAAAGCATACTTTTTTCTGGAGTGAGGCCACTGAGTAGCTGAGAGGGGATGGAATGCAGTGCAAATGTGGAAGAATTGGCCTTGGATAAGCACATGAAGTCTTTATCCTTGGTCGTGGGAAGGAAGGCAGACTGCATGGGCACAGGGGCCAGTGGGTTGGAGATGTGAGACTGGAAGTCTGGGGAAGTTCTTTTCACAATGCTTCTGTTTTTAGTGATAGACAGATCTCAGAGTGAGGATGTAGGAGAAGATATTGGAGGTTTGAAAGGAGAGGAAAAGGTATGAATAGATCATCTAGGTGAGTTGGAGAGGGACGGACTGATAGGATTCCTGGAGAGCGCTTAGGGACACATTGGAGGTTAAACCCTGTGAGTCTGAAGTATAGTCAGTCAGCACAGCGATCCATGGTTATTTGTTCACAAAAATGAATGCACTGTGCATTTCTCATCTCTTTTAACAGAATCCAGCCTCGTAGTTGCTGGGTCATTACAAGGCAATGGAATACCGATTTATTTCCTAAGAAGAGCGTTGTATTGGAAGATCCAGCCTAGTCAGTGGGTTTGATATAAGTAGCGAAGATACCATCTGAGTTTTTACTAATTCAGTCTTGGGTGAAGCACACGCTGATATTTGAACTATCTTATAGACTTGTGAGATAATGGACTTTAGAAATAGTCTTCAGAGCATTTTCCTTATTTTATAAATGAAGAAACTGAGATCCAGAGAAGTTAAAGGAATCCCCTATCTTCTACTGAGAATCTTACATTACTTTTTACAGAGAATTTTCAAAATTGTTGTAAGTATGCTTTACCAAGATTTACATTTAATTTTAATTTTATTCCTTCTAATAGCGTTTGGTTTTTCAATTTGTGTTTGATTGTACGGTTATGTAAATTCTTTTTGACAGATTTATTATGAGGGGGAGAAAGATGAGTAAGAACTCCAGTTTAAAAAGCTCATTAATTTTAAAGAAATGTGTCATGAATGAATGTTTTGAGTGCTATATTTTTCTTTTTACATTATTCTGGATGAATAGAATTCTATCAGAAGAAATAGCTTATTTAAAGTGATTAGATAGAAGTTATACAAAAATTCTTTGAAGCATGTGTACTGTTCCCAAGAAATAGGTTAAATGCAATACTCAGCTAGTGAAGCATTATCATTAACAATACAAGATTACACTGTAGCCCTTCTTTACAAAGCTAGCTATAAAAAATGTTTTCTTTTAAAAGGATTTTCAAAGTGTCTTTCACTAGGGTGAGCATTTAGTAAATCAAAGTCCTCTCACCAATGTATATATTTCTTAAGCATACTGACTGGGAAAAGGATGTTCTTGATCTAGTTTATAAGAAATATAACCAGTCACATTCTACTTTTAGCATATTAGCAAGTTTAATGGTGGGTGAGTAAGCCATCCTGTACACATTTCAAAATAAGCTGACTTTCCTGAAGTTCAGAGAAAACACAGTTGATCTCAGTTTAAAAATACACAGCAGTACTTTTGCATGCCCACTTAAAAAAATCAATGTTCTGTCTACTGGATAGCAATTATACGTATTGGAAGTATGTTTATATAATAAACACATCAGGCTTTCCGAACAACTGAATGTAAAGATAGGATTTAGGTTGGGGAAGGTGGTTAGGGAGGCCTGAAACTCTTTTCTTCCCTGTGGTCTGTTTGACAGAGAAAATAGAAACAGGACACTGTTGATCATGAGGGGATCAAAGTAGCTACTTTAATAATGGGCTAGGCATGTCCCAGTAGTTTCTCAGATATAGAACTTTCTGGCACAGTTGCAGTGGAAAACATGGCTTTAAAAAAAAATGGCTTCTTTTTTTAATGAAACAAATTCAAGAGATACACAGTCAGGCTTAAGTTGTGCAGTGCACAAGCATGGAGGCTAAGTTGAAAGTCTGTAGCTCCTGCCCTGGATCTAACCTTTGAGCCCCGGCCCCATCCCCGCACCATGGGAGCACTGTCCAGGTACTTCTACTACATGGAAACATGAAGCAGGCCAGAGGGCAGGAGCAGGATGGGAGCCTGCCAGGGTCAGCATGCTGCAGTGTCAGAAGACAGAGGCTACACGATGGGCATGAATGTGCGTGTGTGTGTGTAGTGTTCTGTATTCATGTGGATAATGAATTACACGCACCCACGTGTGAAAAATTCTGATGGATTAAATTCGTGACTGTTTATCCCTGAAGAGATACGAAGGAGTTGGCAGAAAGGAACAGAACTTTTTCTATCACACAGACCCTTGCTACTCAAATGTGAGGGGTACTTTGATCAGCAGCCGTAGCATCACCTGGAAGCTTGTTAGAAATGCAGAATCTCAGGCTCCATCCCTGACCTACTGAGTCAGAGTGTGCTTTTTAAAACATATCCCTCTCGGGCTTCCCTGGTGGCCCAGTGGTTGAGAATCTGCCTGCTAATGCAGGGGACACAGGTTCGAGCCCTGGTCTGGGAGGATCCCACATGCCGCGGAGCAACTAGGCCCGTGAGCCACAACTACTGAGCCTGCACGTCCGGAGCCTGTGCTCCGCAACGAGAGGCCACGACAGTGAGAGGCCCGCGCACCACGATGAAGAGTGGCTCTCACTTGCCACAACTAGAGAAAGCCCTCGCATAGAAACGAAGACCCGACACAGCCAAATAAATAAATAAATTAATAAACTCCTACCCCCAAAATCTTCTTAAAAAAAAAAAAAAATCCCTCTCCACTACCAGGTGACTGGTCTGAGCATTGCATTTCAGAAGCACTTCTCTAGATGCCAAATGTGTTGTTATAAATTCCTTCGGTGAACTAAGGCATAATGTAGGGAAAGAGTAGAAGGAGTTCTAATTACAGTTGGAGTTTATACCCTTCAGTTATCAAGTGTCTAGTGTTTTTGAAATAGCCTAAGTGATTCCAGGGAAAGGAAGTGTTTTGAGCTCATTCAACCACAAAACTGAAAGAGTTACAGCATCCTATTTTTAAGATATACATATTAGAGTTCCATCTATCATTTGTAAAGGAAACTTCTATGCCTAAATTTTAAAAAATGTTTTTAAAATAAGAGATAAAATACTAAACCTATCACAAGGAGATCTGGCTTTAATCACCTAGTCATGTGCAACGAGCTACATAATAAGGGCAGGTGATAACCTCACAGGGTTTTGATTTCCTCAGGAGTAGTTTGCTATTCATGGGCTGGAAATGGGGTTGGAACTCCAGAAGGCATAGGGTATGCAAATTAAAGTAAGGGCGATAAGAAAACCTGAAACTTTTGAATAAATTAAAATTGAGTATTGTGCCTGGAATGTAGGGTGTCTGTGAAGGTCTTTGTATAGTATTAGTGATGGGGAAGGGAGGTTTTATCGGTGAGATGTGAGGTTGGTGATCAAGGCATTTTATACCCTCTGAAAGGTTTGAAATTTAGCCCAAGGCCAAAAGAAGTTTGGAAGGGTTTAGGAAAAGGAGGGAAGTTGGCATTTTAGAAGGCTAATACTGGCGTTAATGCAAAAAATGAGAGTCAACAAGACCATAGACAAAGAAGTTAGGTAAAACCTATTTGAATAATGTAGGCCAGAATGATGGTAACATAGAATTAGGGAAGGGGAGAAATGAGCTGTTTAGGAGGAAGGATCTATAAGATGCACTGACTGATGGAAAGGAGGAAACTGTCATGGCTAATTCCTGTTTTGAGCCTTAAAAACATGATTGGAAATACAGAAGGGGTAGGTTTGGAAGGAACTGATTGATTCTGTTTTTATCAAGTTATTTTTTAAGACAACATCCAGTTATAAATTTCTTGTTAACAGATATTCGTTCCTTAAATATTTAAGTATCTTGAGATAATCATACTTTCTATATCATTTATTCTCATTCTAATTATTATATACATGTATGTGCCTTCAAATCTACATCCTCAATCTAGATCAGTCACCCGAACTACAGCCCCAAATATACTCGTGAGGTTAAATTTATGTTCAATAAAAATTGTGCTTTGCTATTCATTGGAAATATAAGATTTTTCAGATCCTGCTACTTATATATGGCATATGAAATGTTATTCAGTTTTAGATATTGAGAAACATAATTATTTGGGGGCAAGGATTGTGATGGGACTTTAGTGTCACTTTTGTACCTAAAAACACCATCTTAGAAATACCCCATGCTCAAATAAATAGTCATTGAATTAAACATTGAAAATCTAAGTTGTCAAATTGCTTCTATAAATAAGGAATGAGCAAATGGGTCTACTGGAAATCAGCATAATGATGAATAAATAAGGAAAATGTTATTAAATATTTCTATGATACTATTATTTCTTTATCTTGAGATTACTAAAACCAGGTAATTCAAAACATTTGATTTCATCACTTCAGCTCTTATGTAAAAGAAATAAAATTTTAATAATGAAAAACTGACCTTCTCTGATGCTTGTTTACCCATGGCCTTCTCCTCCCTTTTTTGACTTTGTCAGCTGTGTCATTTTCCCCCGCACATGAATATCTGTTTACATTTTTTCTTAATTTATTTTTGATTTTGGAAAATACAACTATTAAGTATATGTAATGTGCTATGTCTTTTCCAGTGACTTTAGCTATCGTTCTTTGAAAGATTTTAATAAAAAGGATTTCTGACAATATAGCAAAACAGAAATCAGGTTTGATAGACTTCAGCATATGTGAAGTATGTATAGTGTCTGTCTGAGAAAAAATTTAAGCATCCAGCACTTTTTCTGTATCCTCTTAGCTAGCCAATCTTGTGTATTTACGACAGCAATGACATTGATGAATCACTTTAATTTACCCGGTGACCGACAGTTTGCCGGGACTATCTGTAAGAACCAGCTAGAGCTGGTCCTGATCATTACAGATACGTGTATTGTTTCAAAAAAGTGTACCTGATCAGAAGCAGTTTAGATGTACCATTGTACCACAGATGTAGAAATACATATTTTAGTATCCTGATTTTTATTTTTCTCTTGTTCATTTCTCTTTTTTATGGAAAATTCAGTGCCTGTACAAATCTATGCTAATTTAGTTATTTGATGAAATTAATTGTGATGCAATTTGGCCTTTTAAAGTATGGAGGATAGTTTTTAAATTAAATTTGTATAATCGGGATTGATTTTTAGAAAACAATATTATTTTTATGCCATTTTATGTACTTTAAAGTAAGAAACATTATTTTGAAAATAGCAAGTTGTGGTGTCAATTTTTCACTTAAATAGTTTAAACCTTAGGTAGGGACTAGAAAATAGAATATATGACTCGCAAAGTATTATAGAATTTTAGTGAAGATACATGTAATAGAGGTATAAGAAAGGATAATCTTGGGAACACCAAGCAGGGAGAATTTAATTATTATACATATAATATGCAGAAGTCATTCCTGATGCTTAGCATGTATAGAATTTATATCTTTTTAAAATGTATTCAGAGCTAACATTATATTTAAGTGGACTAGATATCTTGTCTATATGATTATGTGGTGCTATTATAGAATTTTAAAAATTCAGCATATTTATAGAGCACCTATCGTATGCCAAGATGTATACCAGACGTTTTCATATGTAAGCAGTGCACTAGACATCGTATTGTAACACAGGATGGGATCTAATGTCCTCCAAATGCCTTCTGTTATCTCTTTTTGATCCCTGAAATTCTATTGATCAGACCTCAAAACTTAAACCTTTATCACTAATATATATGTGTATGTGTGTATTTTAAAATTAAATTGCAGAGAAGAGTTATTTCGTAAGTCTTCATAAATTCCTACCATACGGTCTGGTGTGAATGGTTATTGCCTCTTCTGTAAGTAGGGTTTGACAGAGGAAGTAGAAATGATTTTAGAGGTCTTGACTATTTGAACTGAGCTGGTAGAGGACAAAAAATTTGAGCCAAATGATAAAGAACTCTTTGTTTATTTGTTTTTCTTACATTACATATCAAAAAGGACTGGTCCTGGCTACTTTTTACTATGGTTAATTGAATAAAGCATAGCTTATATATTAGAAAAATCAAATCCATACCAAAACCCTAAGTTATTTTTTGTTTTCGTTTTTTTTTTTCTGTGTAATAGTGTAAGGATGACTCATGTGTTTTCACTTTATAACAGTAATACAAGCACACAAAAACATCAAAGAGTGAATTGCTCAGTCTAGTTTAACAAAGTAAGTGGATGCATGGGAATGATTTCTGGGGTAGGGATATCTATGCGAATAGCCTGAATTAACAGCGAAAGTTGTGACAGCTTCATGAAACCCCTAACTAAGTGAAGTCCAATTTTTGTCAGTATTTTTCTGTGCTTTCCCATTTTCTGCCATAACTCTCTGTGTCAAGGTGGAAACTGGATATATCTTTGTAGAAAGAAAGGTTAACACCTCATTTACTTACTCAGGAAATGTGTGTGTTCAATAGGTTTCTGGTACTTCTTAAATATTTACAAGGCACATTCTAAGCATTGACTATGAAATCTCAATAATGACTTTTCCTGTCAAGGAAATCTCCCTCCCTAATTGTGTGAACAGTCTCTCCAGAGATTCTCTTTCAGCCCAGGAAAGCTTGAACATTCATTACCTTGTTTTATTATTTAAGTCTGTGGGCATAGGACTGGGATAGATGATAGAGCTAAGTAGTATATAAAATTATATTTCAAACAATATAATTTTAGTTTATTTTAGCAAGTGAATTGGTGCACTATGTTGTCACCCTACTCTGACTTCTACTTATTAGAGACCTTCCCACCAAATGGGCCAATACCAAACTTAGGTAATAGAAGCCAGGCTGAAAAAGCAGGGCCTGAGACAGAATATAAACCATATCCATAATAGGTAAGGTGCCTGTAAAAAATACTGTCCAAACTGGAACACTTTGAGAGTAGAGGGCACTGTTAATAATAGTGCTGGAACAACATGTATAAACTAGGAGTGTCTCAAGTGAACTGGGACATATGGTTACCCCAATGATAGAATTAATGTAATTATTTAGACTAGATGAGTGAGGCTACATTTTATTAAGAGTTGGTGGTCAGAAAAGATGCTTGATCCGATTTCAATTTTCTGAGGCTTGATTTGTGACCCAAGATGTGATCTATCCTGGAGAATGTTCCACGTGCACTTGAGAAGAAGGTGTATGCTGCTACTTTTGGGTGGAATGTCCTATAAATATCAATTAAATCTATCTGGTCTGTTGTGTCATTTAACGCTTGTGTTTCCTTATTTATTTTCTGTTTGGGATATCTGTCTGTTGATGTAAGTGGGGTGTTAGAGTCCCCTACTATTATTGTTTTACTGTCGATTTCCCCCTTTATCATTGTTAGCATTTGCCTTATGTATTGAGGTGCTCCTATGTTGGGTGCATAAATATTTATAATTGTTATATCTTTTCTGACCACAACGCTGTGAGATTAGAAATCAGTTACAGGAAAAAAAAACTGTAAAAAACACAAATACATGGAGGCTAAACAGTGTGCTACTAAATAACCAAGAGATCACTGAAGAAATCAAAGAGGAAATCAAAAAATACCTAGAAACAAACGACAATGAAAACACGACGACCCAAAACCTATGGGACGCAGCAAAAGTAGTTCCTAGGAGAGAAGTTTATAGCAATTCAATCTCACCTCAAGAAAGAAGAAAAATCTCAAACAATCTACCTTACACCTAAAGCAACTGGAGAAAGAAGAACAAAGAAAACCCAAAGTCAGTAGAAGGAAAGAAATCATAAAGATCAGAGCAGAAAAAAATGAAATAAAAATGAAGAAAACAGTACCAAAGGTGAATAAAACTAAAAGTTGATTCTTTGAGAAGATAATCAAAATTGACAAATCTTGAGCCAGGCTCATCAAGAAAAAAAAGTGAGAGTTCAGAAATCAATAAAATTAGAAATGAAAAAGGAGAAATCACAACTGACAGTGCAGAAATACAAAGGATTATAAGAGGCTACTACAAACAACTATATGCCAATAAAATGGACAACCACGAAGAAATGGACAAATTTTGGAAAGGTACAATTTTCCAAGACTGACCCAGGAAGAATTAGAAAATATAAACAGACCTATCACAAGTAATGAAATTGCAACTGTAATTAAAAATCTTCCAACAAACAAAAGTCCAGGATCAGATGGCCTCACAGGCAAATTCTATCAAACATTTAAAGAAGAGCTAACACCTGTCCTTCTCAACCTCGTCCAAAAATTGCAGAGAGAGGGACACTCCCAAATTCATTCTGTGAGGCCACCATCACCCTGTTACCAAAACCAGACGAAGATGTCACAAAGAAAGAAAACGACAGGCCAATATCACTGATGAACATAGATGCAAAAATCCTTAACAAAATACTAGCAAACAGAATCCAACAACACATTAAAAGAATCATACACCATGATCAGGTGGGCTTTATCCCAGGAATGCAAGGATTCTTCAGCATACAAAAATCAATCAGTGTGATGCACCATATTGGTAAATTAAGGAATATAAACCATATGATCATCTCAATAGATGCAGAAAAAGCTTTTGACAAAACTCAACACCGATTTATGATAAAAACTCTCCAGAAAATAGGCACAGAGGGAATCTACCTCAACATAATAAAGACCATATATGACAAGCTCACAGCAAACATCATTCTCAGTGGTGAAAAACTGAAAGCATTTCCATTAACATCGGGAACAAGACAACGATGTCCACTCTCGCCACTCTTATTCAACATAGTTTTGGAAGTCCTAGCCATGGCAATCAGAGAAGAAAAAGAAATAAAAGGAATACAAATTGGAAAAGAAGAAGTAAAATTGTCACAGTTTGCAGATGACATGATACTCCACATAGAAAATCCTAAAGATGCCACCAGAATACTACTAGAACTAATCAATGAATTTGGTAAGGTTGCAGGATACAAAATTAATGCACAGAAATCTCTTGCATTCTTATACACTAACAACAAAAAATCAGAAATTAAGGAAACAATCCCATTTACCATCACAATAAAAAGAGTAAAATACCCAGGAATAAACCTACTGAAGAAGGCAAAAGACTTGTATTCAGAAAACTATAAAACACTGATGAAAGAAATCAAAGGAGAAATATTAACAGGTGGAGAAATATGCCATGTTCTTGGATTGGAAGAATCGATATTGTGAAAATGACTATATTTCCCAAAGCAATCTACAGATTCAATGCACTCCCTATCAAACTACCAATAGCATTCTTCAAAGAATTAGAACCAAAAATTTTACAATTTGTATGGAAACACAAAAGACCCCGAATAGACAAAGCAATCTTTAGAAAGAAAAACGGAGCTGGAGGAATCAGGCTCCCCAAATTCAAACTATACTACAAAGCTACAGTAATCAAGACAGTATGGTCCTGGCACAAAAACAGAAATATAGATCAATGAAATATAGTTCAACAGGATAGAAAGCCAGAGATAAAACACACACACATATTGTCACCTAATTTATGGCAAAGGAGGCAAGAACATACAATGGAGAAAAGGCAGCCTCTTCAATAAGTGGTGCTGGGAAAACTGGACAGCTACATGTAAGAGAATGAAATTAGAACACACCCTAACACCATACATAAAAACAAACTCAAAATGGATTAAAGACCTAAATGTAAGATCAGACACTATAAAACTCTTAGAGGAAAACATAGAAAATATACTCTTTGACATAAACCACAGCAATATCTTTTTTGACCCACCTCCTAGGGAAAACAAAAGTAAACAAATGGGACCTAATTAAACTTCAAAGCCTTTGCACAGCATAGGAAACCATAAACAATATGAAAAGACAACCCTCAGAATGGGAGAAATGTTTGCAAATGAAGCAGCGGACAAAGGATTAATCTCCAAGATATACAAACAGCTCATGGAACTCAATATCAAAAAAACAAACAACCCAATCCAAAAATGGGTGGAAGACCTAAACAGACATTTATCCAAGGAAGATATACAGATTGCCAACAAACACATGAAAAGATGCTCAACATCACTAATCATTAGAGAAATGCAAATCAAAACCACAATGAGGTATCTATCACCTCACACCGGTCAGAATGTCCATCATCAAAAAAATCTACAAACAATAAATGCTGGAGAGGGTGTGGAGA
>NC_041220.1:11132076-11186463 GCF_002837175.3 Physeter macrocephalus
TATCACCTCACACCGGTCAGAATGTCCATCATCAAAAAAATCTACAAACAATAAATGCTGGAGAGGGTGTGGAGAAAAGGGAACCCTTTTGCATTGTTGGTGGGAATGTAAATTGATACAGCTACTATGGAGAACAGTATGGAGAGTCCTTAAAAAACTAAAAATAGAATTACCATATGACCCAGCAATCCCACTACTGGGCATATACCCTGAGAAAACCATAATTCAAAAGTACACATGTATCCCAGTGTTCTTGCAGCACTGTTTACAATAGCCAGGATGTGGAAACAACCTAAATGTACAATGACAGATGAATGGATAAAGAAGATGTGGTACATATATACAGTGGAGTATTAGCCATAAAAAGGACCGAAATTGGGTCATTTGTAGAGATGTGGATGGACCTAGAGTCTGTCATACGGAGTGAAGTAAGCCAGAAACAGAAAAACAAATATCATATATTAACACATATATGTGGAATGTAGAAAAATGGTACAGATGATCCTACTTGCAGGGCAGGAATAGTAAGGCAGATGTAGAGAATGGAGTTGTGGACATGGTGGGGAAGGGGAGGGGGGTACGAATTGGGAAATTAGTTTGACATAAATACACTACAATGTGTAAAAGAGAGAGCTAGTGGGAACCTGCTGTATAGCACAGGGAGTTCAGCTCGGTGCTCTGTGATGACCCAGATAGGGGGATGGGGAGGGGTGGGGGGGAGGGGAGGTCCAAGAGGGAGGGGATATATGTATACATATAGCTGATTCACTTCATTGTACAGCAGAAACTAACACAACATTGTAAAGCAATTATACTCCAATAAAAAAAAAGTTGGTGGTCATGTGAATGGCTAGGCAGCCCTGGTTTAAAGGCACAGGGTCAGGCAGACATGTCCCATATTTGGACAGGGATATATTTAAGTGGGATCTTCCTAGGATTGTCTTTTACTAAGAGAGTGTCTTGGTTCTGGTTAGCATATTAAAAAGAGAGGCATGTATAAAAGATTTAGAATTTAAAGTATACTTTCATCCACTCCAGTCTTTTGTGCTCCTGTAATTAATTTTCCTTACTTCTCTTTCACCTCATAATTCATGCCACCACGTTTAAACGTTCCTTATTGTTGGTAGTAGGAATTATATGCTTAGTTCGGAGGATGATCTTTTTAATAGCATTCCTTCTGTTCTTAAAGGCAAGTTTGGACTTGGCTAGATTTAGCAATTGCTTTGAAAAATCTGGTTTAGCATATTGTTTCCAAATGAAAATATGGGAATTAGAACAAGACAACAGATCATACAACTAGTACATGCTATTTTATATTGGTATTTAAATTTCAAAGTGCTTTTTTGTCCCTTTGTCACTATAGCACTGTAAAAATATTTAATGTGATTTTCCTTACACCTTTTTGTATTTCATATTTATATCTTTCATAGTTACATGAATATCTTTCATACTTAATTTCATATCAGGACTCTTAGAAAAACATGCTCTCTGTGTTTTTTATATTTTGAAATTTTTATTGAGCTAATTTGAGATTCATATGTAGTTGTCACATAAAGAGATTCCATGAGCCCTTTGCTCAGTTTCCCTCAATGCTGAATTTTGCAAAGTTATAACACAATATTGCATCCAAAATATTTTCATTGATACACTCTACCAACCTTATTCAGATTTTAGCAGTTTTGCACGTACTTATTTGTGTCTGTGTGTGTGTTTAGTTCTATACAGTTTTCCCACATATGTAGGTTGGTCAAGGTATTGAACAGTTCCATCACCACAAGGGTTCCTTCTGTTGCCCTTATATAACCCCGCCCACCTCCGTTCTACCCCACCCACCCTATTCCTAACCCCAGGCAACCAACTGATATGTTCTCCATTTTAAAAATTTTATTTTGAAAATGTTATATTCATGGAATAACATAGTATGTAACCTTTTTTGGATTGACTTTCTCTGTGTTTAAAACAATATGTATCTTTTCACTATATACTTTTGGTCATAAGACTGTAAGAATGTGACAAAAGACAGTATTTAACAATGTTTATTAGAGATTCAGGATAATGTATATTATCCTGAAAATATATTTCACTATATTTTAACATATATGGAAATAATTACTCTTCATTATTTGTATTAATGGAGGGAGCTGAGAGCCAATTAAGTGGTTAAGAGTACTACAGAATAAAAAAAGAAGTGTGTCTGTGGGTCACAAAAATACTGATTGCATTGGTTTTTAACATGAGAGATTCATGTGAACATTGATCTCTGGAATGTAATATGGACAGGGTATTCTCAGGGGCGTCACAAGTAGAGAGGAAAAGGTGGATTTAGGGTCAGAACACCTAGTAATTTACAGTATCTTGAATATGTTTTATGACATCGAAGGACCCATACTAGAAGGAGTGTGTTAAATATGGACACTATTAATCTAGTGATTTTAGTAACATGATTTTACATCTAGAAGAAGCCATATAACTAAAAAAATTCTGTTTGGCATTGAATATGAGATGGGTAGCGGATGCTTGCTCATTTATAGGCCCCAAATTATAGAATGTCTTTTGTGTCCTTTCTCAACTTATGTGCTTACGAGAAGGTAAATAAAATTATTATTCCTTGGCTGTTATCAAAAAGTTGATATAACAAGTGTTGGCAAGGATGTGGAGAAAAGGAAGTCTTGTGCACTGCTGGAGGGAATTAAATTGGTGCAGCCACGATGGAAGACAGTACGGAGGTTCCTCAGAAACAATTAAAGATAGAATTACGATATGATTCAGCAGTCTCACTTCTGAGTGTGTATCTGAAGGAAATAGAATCACTGTCTTGAGGTATCTGCACCCCTTTGTTCATTACAGCATTATTCACAATAGCCAAGATATGGAAACAACCTAAGTATCCATCAACAGATGAATGGATAAAGAAGACAATGGATGAATATCACTCAGCCACAAAAAAATAAGGAGATACTGCCATTTGTGATAGCATGGATGGACCTTGAGGGCAATATGCTAAGTGAAATAAGTCAGACAAAGACAAATACTATATGGTCTTCACTTATATGTGAAGTCTAAAAAAAGCCAAACCCATAAAAACAGGTTGGTGGTTGCCAGGGCCTTGGGGTTGGAAACACATGGAGATGTTGCTCAAAGGGTGCAAACTTCCAGTTATAAGATGGAAAAGTTCTGAGGATCTAATGTATGGCATGGTGATTGTACCTAACAGTACTGTATTATACACTTCAAAGTTGCTAAGAGAGTAAATGTTAAATGTTTCATCAAAAAAAAGTTAGTAATCTGCGATAATGGAGGTGTTAACTAACCTTATTGTGGTAATCATTTCACAGTATATACATGTATCAAATCATCACGTTACATGCTCTAAACTTACATGATGATGTATGTCAATTTTATCTTAATAAAGCTGGAAAAAAGAGGGGGAAAACCAACAAAAAGACAACATATATACAGTGGAGTATTAGCCATAAAAAGGACCGAAATTGGGTCATTTGTAGAGATGTGGATGGACCTAGAGTCTGTCATACGGAGTGAAGTAAGCCAGAAACAGAAAAACAAATATCATATATTAACACATATATGTGGAATGTAGAAAAATGGTACAGATGATCCTACTTGCAGGGCAGGAATAGTAAGGCAGATGTAGAGAATGGAGTTGTGGACATGGTGGGGAAGGGGAGGGGGGTACGAATTGGGAAATTAGTTTGACATAAATACACTACAATGTGTAAAAGAGAGAGCTAGTGGGAACCTGCTGTATAGCACAGGGAGTTCAGCTCGGTGCTCTGTGATGACCCAGATAGGGGGATGGGGAGGGGTGGGGGGGAGGGGAGGTCCAAGAGGGAGGGGATATATGTATACATATAGCTGATTCACTTCACTGTACAGCAGAAACTAACACAACATTGTAAAGCAATTATACTCCAATAAAAAAAAAGTTGGTGGTCATGTGAATGGCTAGGCAGCCCTGGTTTAAAGGCACAGGGTCAGGCAGACATGTCCCATATTTGGACAGGGATATATTTAAGTGGGATCTTCCTAGGATTGTCTTTTACTAAGAGAGTGTCTTGGTTCTGGTTAGCATATTAAAAAGAGAGGCATGTATAAAAGATTTAGAATTTAAAGTATACTTTCATCCACTCCAGTCTTTTGTGCTCCTGTAATTAATTTTCCTTACTTCTCTTTCACCTCATAATTCATGCCACCACGTTTAAACGTTCCTTATTGTTGGTAGTAGGAATTATATGCTTAGTTCGGAGGATGATCTTTTTAATAGCATTCCTTCTGTTCTTAAAGGCAAGTTTGGACTTGGCTAGATTTAGCAATTGCTTTGAAAAATCTGGTTTAGCATATTGTTTCCAAATGAAAATATGGGAATTAGAACAAGACAACAGATCATACAACTAGTACATGCTATTTTATATTGGTATTTAAATTTCAAAGTGCTTTTTTGTCCCTTTGTCACTATAGCACTGTAAAAATATTTAATGTGATTTTCCTTACACCTTTTTGTATTTCATATTTATATCTTTCATAGTTACATGAATATCTTTCATACTTAATTTCATATCAGGACTCTTAGAAAAACATGCTCTCTGTGTTTTTTATATTTTGAAATTTTTATTGAGCTAATTTGAGATTCATATGTAGTTGTCACATAAAGAGATTCCATGAGCCCTTTGCTCAGTTTCCCTCAATGCTGAATTTTGCAAAGTTATAACACAATATTGCATCCAAAATATTTTCATTGATACACTCTACCAACCTTATTCAGATTTTAGCAGTTTTGCACGTACTTATTTGTGTCTGTGTGTGTGTTTAGTTCTATACAGTTTTCCCACATATGTAGGTTGGTCAAGGTATTGAACAGTTCCATCACCACAAGGGTTCCTTCTGTTGCCCTTATATAACCCCGCCCACCTCCGTTCTACCCCACCCACCCTATTCCTAACCCCAGGCAACCAACTGATATGTTCTCCATTTTAAAAATTTTATTTTGAAAATGTTATATTCATGGAATAACATAGTATGTAACCTTTTTTGGATTGACTTTCTCTGTGTTTAAAACAATATGTATCTTTTCACTATATACTTTTGGTCATAAGACTGTAAGAATGTGACAAAAGACAGTATTTAACAATGTTTATTAGAGATTCAGGATAATGTATATTATCCTGAAAATATATTTCACTATATTTTAACATATATGGAAATAATTACTCTTCATTATTTGTATTAATGGAGGGAGCTGAGAGCCAATTAAGTGGTTAAGAGTACTACAGAATAAAAAAAGAAGTGTGTCTGTGGGTCACAAAAATACTGATTGCATTGGTTTTTAACATGAGAGATTCATGTGAACATTGATCTCTGGAATGTAATATGGACAGGGTATTCTCAGGGGCGTCACAAGTAGAGAGGAAAAGGTGGATTTAGGGTCAGAACACCTAGTAATTTACAGTATCTTGAATATGTTTTATGACATCGAAGGACCCATACTAGAAGGAGTGTGTTAAATATGGACACTATTAATCTAGTGATTTTAGTAACATGATTTTACATCTAGAAGAAGCCATATAACTAAAAAAATTCTGTTTGGCATTGAATATGAGATGGGTAGCGGATGCTTGCTCATTTATAGGCCCCAAATTATAGAATGTCTTTTGTGTCCTTTCTCAACTTATGTGCTTACGAGAAGGTAAATAAAATTATTATTCCTTGGCTGTTATCAAAAAGTTGATATAACAAGTGTTGGCAAGGATGTGGAGAAAAGGAAGTCTTGTGCACTGCTGGAGGGAATTAAATTGGTGCAGCCACGATGGAAGACAGTACGGAGGTTCCTCAGAAACAATTAAAGATAGAATTACGATATGATTCAGCAGTCTCACTTCTGAGTGTGTATCTGAAGGAAATAGAATCACTGTCTTGAGGTATCTGCACCCCTTTGTTCATTACAGCATTATTCACAATAGCCAAGATATGGAAACAACCTAAGTATCCATCAACAGATGAATGGATAAAGAAGACAATGGATGAATATCACTCAGCCACAAAAAAATAAGGAGATACTGCCATTTGTGATAGCATGGATGGACCTTGAGGGCAATATGCTAAGTGAAATAAGTCAGACAAAGACAAATACTATATGGTCTTCACTTATATGTGAAGTCTAAAAAAAGCCAAACCCATAAAAACAGGTTGGTGGTTGCCAGGGCCTTGGGGTTGGAAACACATGGAGATGTTGCTCAAAGGGTGCAAACTTCCAGTTATAAGATGGAAAAGTTCTGAGGATCTAATGTATGGCATGGTGATTGTACCTAACAGTACTGTATTATACACTTCAAAGTTGCTAAGAGAGTAAATGTTAAATGTTTCATCAAAAAAAAGTTAGTAATCTGCGATAATGGAGGTGTTAACTAACCTTATTGTGGTAATCATTTCACAGTATATACATGTATCAAATCATCACGTTACATGCTCTAAACTTACATGATGATGTATGTCAATTTTATCTTAATAAAGCTGGAAAAAAGAGGGGGAAAACCAACAAAAAGACACCCCACCAAAATCCAAAATTAATATTCTTGACAATAAGATCTTGATGACTTCATAAACTTAGATAATGTCTTGTTTGTTTAAGAATTCTCAGTGATTTAGTTAGGTTAAAACATGTTCAGTAAATGTGTGTTGAATAACTGCAGTTTATTAGATTGGAAAGTTGTCTGTAAATCTGTATCATTCTAGTACTTTTTAAAAAATTAATTAATTTTATTTATTATTTTTGGCTGTGTTGGGTCTTCGTTTCTGTGCGAGGGCTTTCTCTAGTTGCGGCGAGCGGGGGCCACTCTTCATCGTGTTGCGCGGGCCTCTCACTGTCGCGGCCTCTCTTGTTGCGGAGCGCAGGCTCCGGACGTGCAGGCTCAGTAGTTGTGGCTCACGGGCCTAGTTGCTCCGCGGCATGTGGGATCCTCCCAGACCAGGGCACGAACCCGTGTCCCCTGCATTGGCAGGCAGATTCTCAACCACTGTGCCACCAGGGAAGCCCCATGCTAGTACTTTTAAAAAATCAATAATTAATTAATTAATTAGTAAAGAGGTAGGGTGGAATTTCTTGGTAGTAACATAGTTCAAATCTTACTGATCAGGGGTTTTATATGTAGCTGTGTACTAACCAGCTAATCATTGTGAGTTGAGTTAGAGCTCCAGCATTCACCAGAAGACAGAGAAAAGGCAGACTCCCGCTACAAGGGGATCTTCAGGGTTTGCATTTTTGTTCACTTTTTTTCATTGTTCTTTTCTATTTGCATTGTTTTGTGGGATGCCAGTATCAGCTCACAGATATTTGAGGTGATTTTAAAGACCCTGTTGTAAAGCATTGGCCGTAATGGATTGTTCAGGGTGCTGCACTGTTCAATGAAAATAGGCTTAAATTGAAAATCCCTGGCACCATTGAAAGTGGTCTTTGTGGCAGGAAGTCTCATATAGTCTTATCATCATCTGTGTTTTATCATTTGCTATTCTAGTCCCTGACTTGTATACCCAAGAAGCCCTCAGTGGTTCAGTGTCAAGCTCTCCAAACTCCCTCATACCTAACTTCCAAATCGTAAGACGAGCCCGGGGTGCTCTGACAAAATTTGATTCATGTCCTCCTGCTTCTCCCCTTCTAATAACTCACCTTTCTTGAGTCCAGAGTGGCCTTCAGGTACCTCTCTTGAAGTTAAAAAGAAAAACTAACAGAATTTTTAAAAATACAAAAAACAAAACAAAAAACCTCCCAACAAACCCAAACTACAAACCCTTAGTCATGAGTAGGATAAATTCCCTTAGATCCATTACCTCATTTGATTTTCATGTCAGCCCCAAAAGGTTGATATTATATTCTCAATTTGACAGTTGAGAAAATGAGGTTTTTATAAAAGCTATGGAACTAGACCAGAGTCATAACAGCTAGTAATGCTGGAACTGGTCCTTGGTTTTATTTCATTAAAACTCTAAAGTTACACTGCTAAGTTATTAATGAATTAGGTTGCCACAGGAAAGTAATTTCCCTTTCCTTCATTTTATTTGGTATAGAACCTACTTGCTCTGTTTGGGCCATCACTTCTTTTTGCTCTATTTCTTTTTTCCTCATTTCTGTCTCTTCTCATTCCCTGAAGATTGATGCTTCAGATGTATTGGGTTTATAACAGCTTTGCCTCAGTGGTGGATAAACGTAGCCATAAACACTTTGCTGCTCCTTTCATCACTAGGTGGAATCTATTTCTTCCCATCTTTAGTCTAGGAGATAGCTCTGTGATCTGCTTTGACCAATACAGTGTGGCTTAAGTAATACTATGCCATTTATGGGCTTAACCTTCTAGAGGCCTGGCACCTACCACATTCACTCTCGTGGACCCCTGAGCCACCAGGAAATGTGGTGAGAGAGAGAGAGAGAGAGACATGCATGGTTAGCCAGCAGCTGTTCTGGCAATCTCATCTGAAGCACCAAGCATGTCATTGAAGTCGTCTTGGATTTCAGCCCCATATAAGCCTCCAGAAGACTGCTTCTCCATCAGTGACCTAAGTGAGACTAGTCAAAAAACCCAGCCAGCCGAGCCTAGCTCAGATTGTAGAATCATAAGCAAATAAATGCTTATTTTTTTGCGCTACTAAGTTTTGGGATATTTTGTTAAATAGAAGTAGATGCCAGAAATACTCACTGACTTATAAATTTATTTTGTCCTTCAGAGACTGAAGATGAGTATTATTTTCTGTCATCTTTATTCTCATACCAAGATACTGAGACCTCAGCCAAGGTGAGGTTCTAGTTCCTCTAGAAAAGGGAATTCAGAGAAATTTAATGGATTTGGAGTGTTAAAACTGGACAAATGAAAATCCAAGTGGGATAAGAAAATTATTTTCAACTATCTGAAGGCTGGTTTGGTGAGAGGAATATAGTTGCTTTTGAGAGCTCAAGGAATGGAAAGATAAACAATGATCAGAAGCCACATATGAACAACAAAACTCTCCTCACATTTAAATTAAACAAGGAATTGTCCTATGTAGTAGACTATCACAAATGGCAGGGGCACCTGATGAAGATAACATACTCTCCATTGCTGGAGAGTCACAGTGCTTTAACTTACCACCATGCTCAGATGTGAGGCAGTCATGGAGTCATGCTACTTGACCTTCTTTCAAGAAACTACTTATTTTTCAGCTGTGAGGAGTATAATTAGCTGACAGGTACAGCTGCAGAACCTTTAGAATCCTTTGTAGCATTCAAGCTAAGGCAGCGCTCTTCAGGTCATCTTCCAGCCATTGACAGAGCCTGGCTATTTCTGCCGGTGCAGGCCTCTCCTGTACCCCGTCTTTGCTCTGCAGCTCCCCGTTATTAGGTTGGTCAAGACTTCCTGAGATTTGCACTGCATTTCTTATACTGTTCTCCTTGATTCTTCTTCCTACCCTCTTTCAGAAGTGTAGGATCTGCTTTGTGGTCTGAGAAGGCTTCCCATGCATTATCCTCTTTTCTTCCTCGTTATCATTCATAGGTGCTACTCTTCAATAAACATCTTTATTCCTAATTCTGGTTTAGCATCTGCTTCTGTTAGGATCCGAGCAAGATGCGATGGACAGAACTAAACAGAGATGGATCAGTTTAGAAAAATTTTAAGGTCTCTTCTAACTCAGCAATCCTATAATATTATGCTGTTCCATCTAATGGCTCCCAGGTGGAGTTGGATAATCATTTTATAGCAATTCTAAGAAGTAAGGCAAGAGATACCTTTTGGGCACCTGTCTAAATCACAAACTTTAAATTTTGGGAAATATTTTCTTCAAAATTGCAAAGGTGCATTTGCATTTGGTCTTAAAATGTAATTCATTTGCTAATATTTGTAACTATCTGGAGTAATTTAAATCTATTAAACAGCACAAAAAGATGGAAATACATCAGTGTCTAGTAAAAGATGTCTATGCAACACACATGTTTTCTGGACAGATAGCACCAACATTGAAGATGATTAAAGAAAGCAGTATAGAAAAAGTGTCAATTCTGGTGCTATTTATTATAATTTGGAAAATAATCTTCCAGTGCATCCAGATCTTACATAATTAGCACATAACAAAGTAACAATAATAATCAGCTTTGAAATATGGACACTATTAAATTATGCATCTCTTGAATATATGTGGAATTCCAGAGGAAATTAAAATGTACTGAAATTATCTTAGTAATCTTGAGTAGGAATGAAGTTCTTTAAAGTTTTTTAATGTTGTGCTTATGTCAAATGAATGTAAAACAAATGCTTACTTTGAAGGTTTGAAATTTAAAAATTCAGAAAATATGATTATTAGGCCAGCCTGTGTTTCCCAGACCTCCTCTGTTTATACAGGTGATAAAACTAGGGCAAAAGCAGCAGCCAAAATATAACATGCCTTTGTGGTCATGCATACTCCAACTTCTCTCATGTTCTTTTGAGATAAATTCTGGAATCCCTGGGTATATCACATGATATTTAGTAATAAGACATTGCTCTCATGGCACATGGAGTTTTTGATTTGCCTTCTATTTTGTGTGTGTGTGTGTGTGTGTGGTACTTGGGCCTCCCTCTGCTGGGGCCTCTCCCGTTGCGGAGCACAGGCTCCGGACGCGCAGGCTCAGCGGCCACGGCTCACGGGCCCAGCCGCTCCGCGGCACGTGGGATCCTCCCGGACCGGGGCGCGAACCCTTGTCCCCTGCATCGGCAGGCGGACTCTCAACCACTGCGCCACCAGGGAAGCCTGCCTTCTATTTTTTTAAAGCCACCTTTATTGAGCCTCTATCATCTGCCAGATAGTACACCAAGTTCTTCAAGTAAATTACCTCATTAATATCACAACAGTCCTGTTAGATATGGGATATTATTGTTTGCACCTTGCACTGAAGAAATCTGAGGGTTAGCGAGGTTAAATAATATGACCCATGTCACTTGTGGTGCATAAACATGGCCTGGGTTTTAACTTAGCTGTGGCTGGCTGCAAGGTCTGCGCTGTCATAGCTGTTGTGTTACCTCGACTTTTCTATTCTCCTACTTGCTTTTCTGTGCTGTCAGTCACTGAGAGTCAGAAGTGTCACTAGTCAGCATGGAAGACCCTGCTGCTAATCTGCTGCCATTGAGACACAGGCTGTGGATGCCCAGGGAGCAGGGAGCTGACGTGCAGGGGCTGAAGGAGCTCTCGTTGCCCAACGTGCTGTTATCACCGACCACGCTGCTGCTGTCATTAGTGCTGCTGCCGGCCCTGCTGATGCCTTGGGCTCTCAGGGTCTCAGGGTGATTCTGCAGACAAGCAGCTGCTTGTAGATTCCACTTGCTCATTACCTGTAGATCCTTCGCCTTAGGACTCAGGCTCACGTCTGCGGAGCCTGGGATGGAAGACGATGGGAGGTATGTTTTATCTCCCCCAACATCTGGGGCAGCTGGCCTTGAACCAAACACGTGTACTTCGGTTCTCTTTTCTCTTCTTCCTTAGAGATTTCTTTTCCTCAGAGGCTCTTTCTTCTTTCATGCAATGCCCCACCAGCCCTGGAAACATGAGCGTAAACACTTGAACCTTAGAATGAACATAATTTAGTCTTACTGTGGAAGCCCCACTACATTGGATATTTCAGTTTGGAAACTATAAAGAGCCCTTATATTTTATAATCATGAATATATACTTAGCTGTGCAAGAATTGAATCATCCTAATTATTAAAGAATTGCTATAAACAACTTTGATCTCTAGCAAGGGTGGTTTCAGTTTGATTTACATTATTTGTAAGAAAAAATAATTGCTAGAGCTCAAAAAGTCAACTCTTTCTTTGAAGCTCTATCAATATTCATACAACTCATATCAAAAGGCTTACAGGGACAAGGTGATTTTGTTGGCGGGGTGATTCTTTTTTACTTTTGCTTCCAACCCTAACTCAGAAGGAGGGCAGTGTTGTCTCAAAGCTGGAAAATAAGGAAATAGCATGAAAATTTACAAACCTCTACTCGTTAAAAACATAAAAAGTAAGGAATTTTTAACTGAAGGAAAAGAATGTCACATTGCTGAATTCTTTACCATCTCAACTGAAAGCAAAAACCTGTTTGAAGTTTTTAATTGAGCAAAGCATATGGGGGAAAAGAGCTCTTAGTTCTATGTCGGACGTGTTTCTTTTTCTTTTATTGCTTAAAACTAGTCTAGAAAGAAAAAAAATAGTTGTATCAGGATCCTGGTCAGGATCCTCTTCTTAAGGACTATTTTTTTCCCTTAAGGATAAAGCAGTCAATTTTCTTGTTTGAGTACGGTGCAAGTTTATATTTCCATTCTACCTGCCATAATAATTGAGAGTTTTATGTTTTTTCTTCCAGTTTTATCAAGATATGATTAGAGTATCATTGACTTCAACACTATGTTAGTTTCTGTTACACAACATAGTGCCTTGATATTTCTATACATTTCAAAATGATCACCACGATGAGTCTAGTTACCATCTGTCACCCTAGAGAGATGTAGCATTATTATTAACTGTATTCCATACAGTGTACATTTCGCAAGGTGACTCATTTATTTTGCAACCAGAAGTTTGTACCTCTTAATCTCCCTCACCTGTTTCACCTGCTTTATGTTTTATTAATTAAGAAAATGGGGATTGGCAAATAATACTTAAACACATACGTTTCAGACAGGGTGAGCTTCTTGATTTGTCAGATGTATGGATTTATAGAATAAATTTGCATTCAGTACTTTTATTTCCAGTAAATTGCATGAGGAATTTAGTTTATTTAACAAATGTAAATATGTGAATTTTGAATGTATTTATATATTTAAAGTTATCCTAACACATACATGTTAGGATGTTGTTTTTTACGTGTGTAATGTACATTTTTTCTTCTTAATTGATTTTTAAAAATTTAAAAATTGGAGTGAAAGAAAAATATGTTTGTATATGAAAAACAACCTAAGAATGTTATTGTGTTTAAACATCATACATAGATATGTGTTTTGTTATTTTCTGAGATACATGCCAGAGTATATTGTAAAGAACTCTATCTCTGGATAAAATAAAATTCCAGAAGCAGTGCAGAGAAAAATAAAGTATAGTTGCTTTGTATTTCTGATCCTCTTTATTTTTTAGTTTTTAGTGGGAATTTATGCCTCTTCCATAAAGGTGCTAATGTTCTAATGTAGTTAAAATTGTAGAGGAAGAGCTCTTAAAAGTTTGTAGGATGACAAATGACATTTATAAATATTAGTGTTTATTAGTATTTAATATCCTTTCTATTATCTGCACTTAATGTTTCCATTTCATTTCAACAGTATGTGTAAGAAATGGCTGATCCTTTGCTAGATAGCTTTATTCCTCCTTATGCTGTAATCCTGTTTAGGCAGATAAGGTTTGCAAGTAGTTGAATTCAGAGTTCATATTGGAGTAGACTGGTGGGAATATTTCTCAATAGTTTTTCAAGGAAATACTAACTACTTTATCCTATATATTGAAATTATTTTTATCTTTACTATATACAACCATAGAAAACTTTAGTTCATAGATTCTTAGAAAATTAAAACAGAGCAAAACAGTGATTTAGAAAACAATTAAAACCATAAATGGTTTAGGGAATCCCTGGAAATGGAAATGCTACCAAATGCTACTACAGAGTGGATTTTTTTAATGTCTGAATTCAATAACCTGTGAAAGGAGAACTTTTAAATTGAAAATAATGACAGCACCTTAATTATGGTGATTTTATTGAAAGCCTGCTACTGCAGTAATAAGGTACATTTTAGGTTTCCAGAGCCATGGCAGCTGTCAAAAAGCAACAATTTTTCCCTGAGAATAGGTTTGGTGTAATGTTTTTCAAGGACAAGTTGCTCAGCTATTGTCTCAGTGAGCACAGCTAGTTAATATTCAACAGTTTTCTTAATCAAAATTGTATGTCCTGTTCCCTAGAGTGTTTGTTAAAGTGATTGTATGTTTATCAGAGCCTTCAACAGCAAAAACAGAATATTCCTAGACGAGGTGCTGGTAATGAGAACCTATATTTTCCCAGGGTGCTGATAAGAAATAGAAAATGCTGTCAAAATACACTGTTTGTAAAAAAAAAAAAAAAAAAAAAAAATTACTATAGCTCAAAAAGTCAAACCTTTCTTTGAAGCCCTTGTACTTTCTATTACTTCAATTGTTTACCTAGGATAATGGGGCAGCAGGTGTATGGTGATATCCTACTATAAACTCCAGGAATTTCATGCCAGTGACCAAATAGTCTGGGGAGCTATTAATCATTGCTTCTGCTGGATGGCTGATTAAGGTTCTTCACAACACGTTTCCTTTAGATTACAGGAGGTTCTTAATGAAGTAAAGCTTGGGGGGCATTAGAGAGCTCAATCCGGCATTCTGCAAATGGTGGGGAAAGCAAGCGTTGCCAAAAGTAAAATAATGCAACAGCTAACGTTTTCCATGAAATACAGTGTCTAAGATGCAGGTTCTGTTACTGCTTTTGTTTTTACCTCAAATTATTTTATATTGCCAGGTGATACTGAGCTGGAAGCAGAGCTATCCTGTTGGGTATGACTTTTCTTTCCAAGGGTAGTACCTACCACTTAGACACACACGCGTGCACACGTGCACACACCTCTTTGTCTTCTCTCTCTCTCCCCTCCTTGAAATAATCAAGGATACATTGTTTGAAAAATACAGTCCCTGTAAAACTAAGAAGAACATTTTGTATTTTATTTGTTTTGTCTCCAGTTGAATTCTATGAGGAATGAAGTCTTCTGCAAACAGTTCATTTTAATTAGTATGTTGGTGGGTTCTCCTGTAGAATCGTAACATACACTAATAAAAAGTTTTCGGCCATTGTTTGACATAATAAAACGTGTACTTTGAACGTTAATTAGGAAACAATGCACCTAAAACCCATCGGAGTTAATCTTTGTAAAAAATAATTTCTTTGAAGGTTACAGCCAGGGATATTGATCACTTCAGTGATACTGAGACAAGTACTGCACTCTATGTATTGATCTTTGATATAGAAAGATGGGCACATTAATGTAAAAAATTGATAGTTGCTGTGTATTTGAAACTGAAGCCACATTATTTGCTGATATTCAAAAATAACTCATTTACTTGGTATTGTCATGCGTAGTTAATTTCTAACTACTTTTTAGATAAATTGATCATTTCATATTTTAATTTATTCTAAGTTGTAGCTTATAATTGTTTCAAAATGTGAATCACAGATTGAGTTGATACGAGTTTTTGGTAGAATTGTGGATCTGTCAGTCCAATCAGGAGATGGAAACCATAGGAGGTTAAACAAGAGTTTACTATAAAAAAATTATTAAATTGTGACAACAGAGTAACCATGAGATATAGGGAAACTCATGCAATACCCTGAGGCCAAGGGAGTGTACCAAGGAAGGACAAACTCAGAAGAGGTTCAGATCTTTGGAGAAAAGGTATAATTCATCCCATTGGATAGCAGAGAAGTTCATGGGTTTGGTCACACATCTGGAGGTGGTCCCCAGTTGCTGGATAACGTGGCAGCAGAGAGAGCAAGAGGAACCCTGGCAATCGAACCAGAGAGGGCGTGTCAGAGGGCGTGGGCCCCCTCCAGGGTGCTCGTCGGGTAGAGTCCTCACTGCACAGGAACTGAGGACCTGTAGCGGGACCATCAGGGGTTCAGACGGGTAGCACCCAGGCCTACACAGACAATTCTGGCACTGTCGCGGGTTGTAAGATTGGCGAGGAGTCATGCATCCTGGGCTCCATGTGTGGCTGGGGTAGAGCTCCACTGAATGTGTTCACAGTCACATCCAGACCACTGATCTCCCCCGCACCAGCAGAAACTTCCGGAGAGCCCCTTCTTTCTCTAGTATTCCTCCAGCTCTCTGTATCAGGAAAGGTCAACAGTGTGCTTATTGTAAAGAAGAAATGCTGAAAGGAATTCCACTTGTGATCACAAAGGATATATCTATTGAAGGGTGCATTCAGAGCTGGAAGGCAGTTAATTCTTAACTGGCATACATTGCATATCATTTAGATGTAGTTGTAGTTAATGTTGTAACAAAACCCATAATTCTGTTACGAATGTCGTGTTCTCTACAGGTGCCCTAGTTTTAGCCCCTTGTACTTGTCTGTCCTGATTAGTCGCATTATCCATGTTTTCAGTAGCTGAGAGCTTAAGGCTGTGCTTAGTTTTCACTGTATCTTGTATACACACCATGCATAGCTCTCTGCAGTGGGATAGGAGCCCGTCTACATATGCCACTGTATGTATTCCCAAATTCTTTAGATTAAGTGTTTGAGCAACCTCAGTGGGAAAGACTCATGGAGTATCAATAAACTCTCTTCTAATTTGAGCTATTTAGATCTCTTTTATAAGCAAGTGAGGAAACTATTTACCCCTAGAGTCTGAACTAGAAATAGCACACAGTTCATTTGGCAAAGCTAAAGAGCGATATTGATTTTGAGGCACTGAGGAACATGCAAGTGCATAGATGAGTTTTTTACTAGGTATTTCTTTCTCTGCTGTTAGTACAACTATTATTGTAGTTAAGGTGAGAAAAAGTTATTATTAGTGACTGCTTCCTGGTGTTCTATAGATGCTATTATTTACATTTATATTCATATACTGTTGTAGTCATATATCAATGAGCTGTCAACTATGTATATGTAAGAGAGAGGTATACAGGTATACATGTGTCAAGGTGTTTAAACAGATGTATACTAATTAATAATTCTTTCATAAAACTCGTTTATTGTGAACCACAGTAACAGCTGTGTGCGAAATCACTCACAATATTTATGTCTATTATTGCTTTAACATAGGAATTAACACTGGCAAGCAAGTTTTTTTTCTAGCACCCAGGACATAGAACAGTTTTATTATAAGTGGTTTATTCTTTCATAGGTTAAAGGGGAAAAAAGTCTTTGATGGAAATACTGTAATTGCTTTGACAATTTGTTTTGTATTTATAATCTTTCCTCAGGGTGGGTGCTTTTTCTACCCCCTTTAGGTAGAAGAAGGAAGGAGGGAGTATTTTATCATACATGTTAAAAATTTTCCAACATGAATAAATCCAGCAGATAAATTGCTTGCAATTACACTTTTAAAAGAGTGTTTCAGGAACATAAGCATTGAAAAACTAATACTTAAGTACAAATGGTTCATTTGTCGTGTGGAAAATAAGCGATGCTATAAAAGCCATTATGATCCACCCTTATAAAATGAGTAATGGAATAATTATAGGAAAAGAAATACGCTTTGCTGTGAAAGCATTTTCTGAAATCTTGTAACATTAAGGTAAAATCTGCTAAGGCTGAATTCAGTGCGTGATAATAAGATCTATGAATTCATCTCCATCTACCATGAATATAACAAAGTATTACATGTTGAAGTGGACGTAGGAGCAATATAAGATACTACTCCCAATTTTAAGGAGCTTGAAGTCTTTAGCTTTTTAACTGTAGATATTTTGTTTGTTTCTGCCACAGTACCAAGAAATGTACGAAATAATTGAGTCAAAAATACCTAACTCGGGGCTTCCCTGGTGGCGCAGTGGTTGAGAGTCCGCCTGCCGATGCAGGGGACACGGGTTCGTTCCCCGGTCCGGGAAGATCCCACATGGCGCGGAGCGGCTGGGCCCGTGAGCCATGGCCGCTGACTGCGCGTCCGGAGCCTGTGCTCTGCAACGGGAGAGGCCACAACAGTGAGAGGCCTGCGTACCGCAAAAAACAAAACAAAACAAAACAAAAACCTAACTCATTTAAACAAAAAAAGAGTGAAAAAAGAGTTAAATGATGGAAAAGAACGTGGGGCTAATAACTGGTAGGTTATCAATTAACAGACATTCACAAAATGCATCATTTCCATGGCTCTGTGAACTTTAAGCTTGAAAACAATAAGTTTATTTTTCCTTTGGTTATAAAGGGTAGCAAGTAATTATAGATACCATTTATTGAGTGTACTCTAAGTACAAGACTGATATGCGCAGAATTGATTGTCTTTACCGATTTTTATACTAGTCCTCTAAGATACACATTATTTGGGACCTCTTAGTTTTAAATGGAAGTTCAGACACAACAGGAGATTTGCACATGGTCACACAGCCAAAAGTATGAACAGAGATACCAATTCTGGTTTGCACATCCCCAAAGCCAGGCCCATTCCACTACACAGGTTGGGTTCTAAAAGTTAAAAATAATTAAAGCATTTACTTCTTTAGATGTTAAGGAATTGATAATTTTAATAACTTCCATGTTGAGTTTAAAGACTGAAAATTCAGCTGGTAATTTCTATTCGATTTATAGTCACTCAGCTTTTACTTCTGTTTCTTTTAAAGTAGTTGAAAACTAAAATATGATATGAGTGAGCAAGGTGAATATAATTTTTGAAAATCATTTCTTTCCTACATCTGGGAACCTTCCTTTTTCTATTGAGGCTTTCACTGGCATTTTTGTGTTTTCCTCGTGGCTTGCGTAACAAAAGCTATGTTGATTTCACCTTTGTGGCTTATTTCTAGATTCTTATTTCTCTAATGTTACTTCTTAAATATTACAGGAATGAAAATAATAATCATCACAATAGTGAATTTTCACATTTCCCTTTCATTTTCTATCATCCCGTTATACCAATAAATATATTGAGTATTTTCAGGCTTATTTCTTACCTCTTCAATTAGAAAGTAAGCTACTTAAAGGTTGTGTCACCATTTTTTCTTAATGAGGGAGGCTGTACACAGAAGTTACTTATATAATAAATATTATAGATTAAACATCTGATTATTCTGAGTAGGGGGAGTATTATGAAATCAGGTTTTGGTAATTCTAACAAGGTGTTTGATAGACTTGGTTTCTGAACTTCTTGACAAGATTAGTCCATTATGATAATATGCATATTTTGCATATTATGCATATTTGCATATTATGCATTCTTATTAGTAAGAGCCCTGACAAATGGTCCAACATTAGAAAAATTCATCAAATTTTTTACAATGAGGTGGTGTGGTATCATCGGGAAGAGGTTAAATGCTTTGCCAGAAAGATCCAGAAACAAGTCTAAGCTCTAAAAATTCCTTAGAAATATGCTTAGAGGCATCATGGCTGAGTGAATAGGGAACGAGCTTTAGAGTTACATGACCTGGGTTTGAATTCCAACTCTGTCATTAGCTCTGTGAATTTGGCCAAGTTAAGTAATCTCACTAAACCATGTTTCTTCACCTACAAAATAAAAATAATAGCATCTCTCACTGTAAGGTTTTTGTGAGGATTAACTAGAATAATAAACGAAAAGTATCTGGAACAAAGAAGTTGCTGAACAAATGCAGCTACTTTCAGTTTTAAATATCAAAGTGTATTTGATGCAGATTATTTGATGTACTGAAGATTATTAATTTTCTGAATATTGTGGGGAGAAAATCAGAGATTTTAACTATCACAAAAAGCCTACTTGTTCCCTAGTATGGCTATTAAAAACTGTGAATAGCATTTTAAAAACATTTTAAATTCTATTTTTAAGGTAAACATGTACAGTGACTTTTAGTTTTTTGGGAAAATTTAGTCTGATGTTGTTTTGGGCTCTTAGGTTAATTAGTCTCTTCATCTGAAAGAGTTAAGCTGCTGGTGACTGACCTTTTCTCTAAGCTAATGGGTGTGTTAGGATCTTTAATCTGCTTCCTTTTAGTTTCCTTCTCACAAGTCACAGAGTTCAGGAATAAGACATTCTTTGGTGAGTTGTGTTTATTACATGCTCGTATAACAGCCCATTGTTATTTAAGAATTAACTGTAGAGTTTTTCTTCCTATGTATTATAAAAATCAGAACAGTTGTGCAAAAATGAGCATTATACATCAAGGTAATATTTGCGTTACATTTTCAAGTGAATGTATTGATCTATATGTGAAGAATTTTTAGTTGAAATAGTTGTTTAGTGATTTTGACCCTCTTACTGAATTCCTTCAGGCCAACTTCGTACATTCTCTCTTCCTTCTGGTGTTTGTAAAATGGTCAGTTGCAATGATTATTTTCAGCTTTGAAGTGCTAGGCCTGTTGATCTAATAAAAATGTCCCAGAACACATTGTGAAATATTTTTAACCAGAAGGACTCTAGTAACCTAGAGAAATTGGACAGAACAAGTAACTTTCCTTTTTTTTCCTCAGGGAATAAATATAGACAGAAATTATAGAGAAGATGATTAAGACTGATCTCTAAATATTCAGTCATCCTAAAATAGTTATCCCTCTCACAGAAGGGAGCATTATTATTTACTAGGATTACAAACCAATTGATCACCTGACATCTTGTGGCTGATTGTGGGTTGGTGAGGGAATGAAAAAAGCCTTTATGAAGCACTGGCATTTTCACAGTTGCATTTCACAGATAACAGTTTTGATTTTCAGCACCTTTTGTGCTTAAAAATAATGTGTGTGTGTTCGTATGTGTATCTTAACTTTGAACATGAGAAAATTAAACCTCAGACAAGTCAAATATTTTTCAAGGTCATACAGTTTAAAATTGACAAGTGGAATTTCAACCCAGTTTATTCTGATTTCAAATTCTCATCTTTCCTGCCATGTGCCTTTGTTTCTGAACTTCATTATAATTTTAAGTGCCTTGCTGACTGAATTACAGATGAATATGTTTGTCTTGTTCTCAATAAAAATGCATTCATTTCTGTAATATTGAGTGTCTGCTGGTGCTTAGTATTTTAGTTGCTAGGGATACAGCAGTGAACAAGATGGACACAGTCCTTGCTTTCAGGAAGATTATTTTCTAGTTGGGAAGGACACCAATAATCAGTTGGGAAAAAAAGCAATAAAAATATCAGGTATTCAGAAGTTCAGTGGTAGAAAATTAAAATGAGGTAATGTGGCTGAGAGTGACTGAGCAGCCTCTTTGGATTGGTTAGTCAGGGAAGGTCTCCTAAGGATGTGACATTTAAAACAGGTTTTACTGGCCGAAAAGAGTCAGTCACATGACAACTGAGACTGGGGGAGGAGGTTGTTAATCAGGGCAAAGAACCTAAGTGTTCCTCATAGAAATAGTAGAGTGGTGGTGATGAGGTTAGTAGGCAGGCCTGGGTCAGGTCACGTAAGGGTATAGAATTTATGTGCAACTAGAAGCAACCATATGGAATTAATTAGAAAATGGACATGAAGGTAACTCTTGTAGGTCTGTGGAGTATGATTGTGGAGGCAAGAATGGAAACAGAGATCCCAGAGAAGAGTTGTGTGCTATTGCCAAACTAGGGGTAAAGCTGTGTGGCTTCCACTGAAATGGGTTAGATGTGCGTGGTGAATAAAAAGAGGACTCCTGTTGGAAGCCTTAATATTGTTAAAATGACCATAGCACCCCACCGAAAGCAATTTACAGATTTAATGTGATTCCATCAAATTACCCATGACATTTTTCACAGGACTAGAACAAATAATCCTAAAATTTATATGGAACCATAAAAAACCCAGAATTGCCAAAGCAATCCTGAGGAGAACTGGAGGCATGACCCTCCCAGATTTCAGACAGTAGTACAAAGCTACAGTAGTCAGAACAGCATGATACTGTCACAAAAAACAGACATGGATCAATGGAACAGAATAGAGAGCCCAGAAATAAACCCACACACCAACGGTCAATTAATATTTAACAAAGGAGGCAAGAATATACAAAGGAGAAAAGACAGTCTCTTCAGCAAGTAGTGTTGGGAAAGCTGGACAGCTGCATGTAACTCAGTGAAGCTAGAAAATTACCTCATACCATACACAAAAATAAACTCAAAATGGCTTAAAGACTTAAATATAAGACATGACACCATAAAACTCCTAGAAGAGAGCATAGGTGAAATGTTCTCTGACATAAGTCTTAGCAGTACTTTCTTAGGTTAATCTCCCAAGGCAATAGAAATAAAAGCAAAGATAAACAAATGGGACCTAATCAAACTTACAAGCTTTTGCACAGCAAAGGAAACCATAAATAAAATGAAAAGACAATCTACAGAATGGGAGACAATAATTTGCAAACTATGCAGCCTTCAAGGGCTTAATTTCCAAAGTATACAGATAACTCATACAACTCAATAACAAAAAAACAACCAACCAAATCAAAAAATGGGCAGAAGACCTAAATAGACATTTCACCAAAGAAGGCATACAGATGGCCAATTGGCACATGAAAAGATGTTCAACACCACTAATTATTAGAGAAATGCAAATCAAAACTACAATGAGGTATCACCTCACACTGGTCAGAATGGCCATCATCAAAAAATCTACAAACAATAAATGCTGGAGAGGGTGCTGAGAAAAGGGAACCCCCTTACACTTGGTTGGAATGGAAATTGATACAGTCACTGTGGAGCACAGTATGGAGGTTCCTTAAAAGACTGAAAATAAAGTTACCATATGATCCAGCAATCCCATTCCTGGGCATATGTGTAGAGAAAAATTTAATTTGAAAAGATACATGCATCCCGATGTTCATAGCAGCACATTACAATAACCAAGACGTGGAAGCAACCTAAATGTCCATGGATAGTTGAATGAATAAAGAAGGTGTGGTACACACACACGCACACACACACACGCACACACACACATACACAATGGACTATTACTCAGCCATAAAAAATAATGAAAATGCCATTTGAAGCAACATGGTTGGACCTAGAGATTATCATGCTAGGGAAAGTAAGTCAGAGAAAGACAAATATCATAGGATATCACTTATATGTGGAATCTAAAGTATGATACAAATGAACTTATTTACAAAACAAACAGACCCACAGACATAGAAAACACACTTATGGTAACCAAAGGGGAAAGGGGGTGGGGGAGGGATAAATTTGGAGTTTGAGATTAGCAGATTCAAACTACAGTATATAAAATAAACAACAGAGACTTACTGTATAGCACAGGGAACAATATTCAATATCCTGTAATAAACCATAATGGAAAATAATATGAAAAAGAATATACATATATGTGTATAACTGAATCACTTTGCTGTACACCAGGAACTAACACAACATTGTAAATTAACTATACTTCAAGAAAAAAGAGGAATCCTGGATAACCCCATTGACTATTTTTAGTATGTTGGTGGATGATGGTGCAATTTATTGAGAAGGGAGAACAGATTTGATGGTTGGAGTGAGAAAGTCCCGGTTTATTAGGGTCAAATTAAGTTTAAATATTAGTTTGAACCATGTGAAATTACTTGTATTCAATTTTTGACTGTCAAAAGTGGTAATTTCTTATAGTTCTACCTAATACTTATTAGACATTCTTGCAGAGATTTGAAATAGGCCACTGCACATATAAGTCTGAAGTACTCGAGGCAATCTGGGATGAATACATAGATTTGAGAGTCATCACTATGGGAACAGATGAGGTAAAAAAAAAAAAAAAGGAGTATGTAGATATAGCAAAGAACAGGGTCCAGGATGATCCAAAGTGGAAGCAAGATGAATTGTATGGGTTGGCAAGATGTGGGAAGTTACTAATTAGGTCTTTTTCTTTCCCTGTTTGCAATTATCTGACCCTCATTTACTTGTGTGTATTTTTGTTGGTATCTGAATGTGAAACCTAACCTCTGTTTGCTTACACATTTTGCATCCTATTGGTTAAGTGAGCCTTGGGCTATTTTGAAGTGTTTTGTATTTTATTTTATTTTATTTTATTTATTTTATATTTTATTTTTAAAAATAAGATTCATGTGTGGTACAGTGGAGTCTGGGGGATAAACAGATGGTGGAGATGATAAATAGAACTTTCATAGCCAAATTGGCTCTTTCTTCCTTTATTTTTTTGCCAAGAATGTAGCTTTCCCACCTGTGTCAACATGCATGTGCACACACACACACACACACACACACACACACACACACAGACACATACACAAATCATCAAAAACATGAATTTAGGTTTCAGTATAACTTCTGATTTTTTCCTACCAAACATATAGTGTATTTGGGGGCATTTAAAAAAGTATCTATGCATCATTAATCAGAAACTAAATCAGATTAGAAACTAAAAGAATATACTGGATATAGAAAACACTTTTATGAGCCAGTAGTTTGGGTTTACATATAAATGTTTTAACTACATATTACCAGAGTTAGTTATCAAAATTGATATGTGCCTCAGCAAACAATGGGCAAGAAAGTGCTATCAAATTTTGATCTATTACAGAGTTAAGGAAAGGTAAAGGAACTAGTTATAATTGTTGATACATACTGGTTACTATCTGAATAATAATTCACAGTAATCTCAGGAAATTATAGATAGAAAATATAGCCTAGCAAAAGTATTGAAGAAAAACTTGCTGTGAAAAAATGGAGTGCTCTGAATACTAAACTAACACTATTCACACCATCAGATTTTATTTTAAAGTATAATTTTGCAAAGAATTAAATTATCTGTTGTAAAAATGGGATTCTAATATGAAAAATAACTAAAAAAAAAGTAATTTAAAATTTGTATTACTACTTCTCCAGATTTATGGTGAATTTTGAAAACATATGTTTTTATCCCAAGAGAGAATGGAAGTGACCATCATAGCAAATGTAAATCTAGACTAGATAAACATATAAAATTAGAAATATATAATAAACATATTACATATTTATAGGAAGATATTGGGGATACTAAATGGATTGTACAGTTTTCATATGTAGTATCTATGAAATATATATATATGAAAAAAAATATATATATAGACTGTCTTTTCCCCTTCTTTCATTTTGAAACCATCTGGTTCCTATTTATGTTTTGCTTGCTTTAAAGGAAAGCATAATTTATCTGATTTTTAGAATGAAGCAGTTTCTCATCATGTATTAGAGGATATCATTTACTATAAAATTTCCAACACTGCCAACATATTTTTTTGGTCAAAAAATGTAACAGAGAAAACAAAATTTAAAAAATTATTTTCATTGTTTACATTTCCAAAATGAAATACTGGCAGGGGTGTATATTAGGTTATAACATACTTTGAACAAATTGGCAAACATATTTAATTGTTTTATTGATGATTAGGTTTATAGGTCTCATAGTTCTTCTGTATGTAAGTGTTGAAAGTGAAAAATATGCAAATAAACAACCTAACCTTACACCTGAAGGAACTAGAGAAAGAACAAACAAAACCCAAAGTTAGTAGGAGGAAAGAAATCATAAAGATCAGAGCAGAAATAAATGAAATAGAGATGAAGAAAACAATAGAAAAGATCAATGAAACTAAAAGGTGGTTCTTTGAGAAGATAAACAAAATTGATAAACTTTTAGCCAGACTCATCAAGAAAAAAGGGGAGAGGGCTCAAATCAATAAAATCAGAAACAAAAAGGAGACATTACAATGGACATCACAGAAATCAAAGGATCATAAAAGACTATTACAAGCAACTATATGCCAAAAAATGGACAACCTAGAAGAAATGGACAAATTCTTAGAAAGGTACAATCTCCCAAGACTGAACCAGGAAGAAACAGAAAATATGAACTGTTCAATCACAAGTACTGAAATTGAAACTGATTTAAAAACTTCCAACAAACAAAAGTCCAGGACCAGATGGCTTCACAGGCGAATTCCATCAAACATTTAGGGAAGAGTTAATACCTATCCTTCTCAAACTATTCCAAAAAATCTCAGAGGAAAGAACACTCACATACTCATTCTGTGAGGCCTCCATCACCCCGATACCAAAATCAGACAAAGATACCACAAAAAAAGAAAATTATAGGCCAATATCACTGATGAACATAGATGCAAAAGTCCTCAAGAAAATACTAGCAAACCATATCCAACAATACATCAAAAGGATCATACACCATGATCAAGTGGGAATTATCTCAGGGATGCAAGGATTTTTCAGTATCTGCAAAGCAATCAGTGTGATACACCACATCAACAAACTGAAGGGGCTTCCCTGGTGGCGCAGTGGTTGCGCGTCCGCCTGCCGATGCAGGGGAACCGGGTTCGCGCCCTGGTCTAGGAGGATCCCACATGCCGCGGAGCAGCTGGGCCCGTGAGCCATGGCCGCTGAGCCTGCGCATCTGGAGCCTGTGCTCCGCAACGGGAGAGGCCACAACAGAGGGAGGCCCGCATACCACAAAAAAACAAACAAAAAACGGAACCGGGTTCGCGCCCTGGTCTAGGAGGATCCCACATGCCGCGGAGCAGCTGGGCCCGTGAGCCATGGCCCGCTGAGCCTGCGCATCCGGAGCCTGTGCTCCGCAACGGGAGAGGCCACAACAGAGGGAGGCCCGCATACCACAAAAAAACAAACAAACAAACAAAAAACAAACTGAAGACTAAAAACCATGTGATCATTTCAATAGATGTAGCAAAAGCTTCTGACAAAATTCAACATCCTTTTATAATAAAAAATCTCCAGAAAATGGGCATAGAGGGAACATACTTCAACACAGTAAAGGCCATATATGACAAACACACAACAAAAATCATTCTCAGTGGTGAAAAGCTCAAAGCACTTGCTCTAAGATCAGGAACAAGACAAGGATGTCCACTCTTGCCACTTTTTTTCAACATAGTTTTGGAAGTCCTAGCCATGGCAGAGAAGAAAAAGAAATAAAAGGAATCCAGATGGAAAAGAAGAAGTAAAACTCACTGTTTGCATATGACATGGACATGGTACTATACATAGAAAATCCTAAAGAAGCTACCAGAAAACTACTAGAGCTCAACAATGAATTTGGTAAAGTTGCAGGATACCAAATTAATACACAGAAATCTGTTGCATTTCTATATACTAACGAAAGACCAGAAAGAGAATTTAAAGAAACAATCCCATTTGTCATTGCATCAAAAATAGTAAAATACCTAAGAATAAACCTACCTAAGGAGACAAAAGACCTGTACTCCACAAACTGTAAGACACTGATGAAGGAAACAGAAGAAGACACACCAACAGATGGAAAGATACACCATATTCTTGGATTGGAAGAATCAGTATTGTCAAAATGACTATACTACCCAAGGCAATCTACAGATTCAGTGCAATCCCTATCATATTACCTATGGCATTTTTCACAGAACTAGAACAAAAAATCTTAAAATTTGTATGGATACACAAAAGACCCCAAATAGCCAAGCAATCTTGAGAAAGAAAAATGGCTCAGGAGAAATAAGGCTCCCTGACTTCAGACTATACCATAAAGTTACAGTAATCAAAACAGTATGGTACTGGCAAAAAACCCCAGAAATATAGATCAGTGGGACAGGATAAAATCCCAGAAATAAGCCCACACATCTATGGTCAATCTACGACAAAGGAGGCAAGAATATACAGTGGAGAAAAGACAGTCTTCAATAAATGGTGCTGGGAAAACTGGACAGCTACATGTAAAAAAAAGGGAAATTAGAACATTGTTTAACACCATACACAAAAATAAACTCAAAATGGATTAAAGACCTAAATGTAAGACCGGAAATGTTTTTCTTTTCTAAAACTCTTAGAGGAAAATATAGGCAGAACACTCTTTGACATAATCACAGCAATATCTTTTTTGATCCATCTCCTAGAGTAAGGGAAACAAAAATAAAACAAACGTATATAAAACAAAAGTAAACAAATGGGACCTAATCAAACTCAAAAGCTTCTGCACAGCAAAGGAAACCATAAACAAACTGAAAAGACAGCCCACAGAATGGGAAAAAATATTTGCAAATGATGTGACTGACAAGGAATTAATCTCCAAAACTTACAAACTCATGCAGCTCGACATCAAAACAAACAAACAACCCAATCAAAGAATAGGCAGAAGACCTAAATAGACATTTCTCCAAAGAAGACATACAGCTGGCCAAGAGGCACATGAAACGATGCTCAACATCGCTAACTATCAGAGAAATGCAAATCAAAACTGCAATGAGATATCATCTCACACCACTCAGAATGGCCATCATCAAAAAGTCTATGAACAATAAATGCTGGCAAGGGAGTGGAGAAAAGGGAACTCTCCTACACTCTTGGTGGGAATGCAAATTGGTGCAGCCACTATGGAGAACAGTATGGAGGTTCCTTAGGAAACAGAATAGAGCTACCATATGATCCAGCAATCCCACTCCTGGGCATATTCCAGAGAAAACCATGGTTCAAAAGGGTACATGTGGGCTTCCCTGGTGGCACAGTGGTTGGGAGTCCGCCTGCTGATGCAGGGGACATGGGTTCATGCCCCGGTCCGGGAAGATCCCACATGCCGCGGAGTGGCTGGGCCCGTGAGCCATGGCCGCTGAGCCTGTGCGTCCGGAGCCTGTGCTCCGCAACGGGAGAGGCCACAACAGTGAGAGGCCCGCGTACCGCTTAAAAAAAAAAAAACCTCGGGCACTTAACACTAATCTTCTGCTCAGGTCCATACTTAACTCTTGCATGTGTTGACATTAAATACCCACTGACTCTCAGTTCCCACTCTGCTGGATCTTGTCTTCTACCTGGATCTGGCTGAGGTTAGATTCAGATGAACTCTTTCTTTACCATTGTCTGACTTACTTGTAGAAATTTTAAATTCCTAGTTACTTTTCTTGAGTTCCTGACTGTGGTAATACATGTCTAGGTTACTATTTTAGGAAAATGAAAGCATCATTCTGTGGAAAAGACATAGTGTACTTCTTTCTAATTTCTCATAATAGTATAGTCTGTATTTACAACCTATATAACCCATCACATAACCCGTCAGGGAAACTGGAGAGATAGAGGAAAGGTTAGTGGGAGAGTTGATCTTTATAACAATTGAATCTTCCTACTTGTCATGCTATTACGTGTGTGTCTGTGTGTGTGTGTCTGCCTGTGTGTCTCTTATTCCTTAGGATTTTCTATATGCAAGATCGTGTCATCTGCAAATAGAGGTTTAGTTCTTCCTTTCCAATCTGGATGCCTTTTTTCCCTATTTTTCCTGTCTAGAACCTCCAGTGCAATGTTGAATAGACATGGTGAGAATGGGCATCCCTCTTTTTTCCTAAGTTCAGAGAGAAGGCATTTAGACTTTAACCACTAAGTATGATGATAACCATGCATTTTTCATATGTGTCCTTTATCAGATTGAGGCTTTCCTCCTATTCTTAGTTTGTTGAGAGTTTTTACCATGGAAGTATGTTGGAATTTATCACATGCTTTTGGTGCATCTATGAGATAATTATGTGGTTTTTGTTCTTAATTCTGTTGATATTGTGTATTACAATGATTGATTTTTGGATGTTAAACCAACCTTGCATTCCTTGAAATAATCCATTTGTTATGGTGTATGACCTTTTTATAATGTTTTCTAGGATTTTATGGAGGATATTATGTGTAAATTCATAATAAATATTGGTCTTTAGTGTTCTTTTCCATGCTCTTGCCTGGTTTTGGTATTGGTTAATATTGGCCTCATAGAATAATTTGGGAAACATTTCCTATTTTTTGGAAGTTTGCAAATAATTTGTATTAATTTTTTTTTTTTTTTTTGGTGGTACACGGGCCTCTCACTGTTGTGGCCTCTCCCGTTGCGGAGCACAGGCTCCCGACGCACAGGCTTAGCGGCCATGGCTCACGGGCCCAGCCGCTCCGCGGCATGTGGGATCCTCCTGGACCGGGGCACGAACCTGTGTCCCCTGCATCGGCAGGCGGATTCTCAACCTCTGTGCCACCAGGGAAGCCCTGTATTAATTCTTTTATAAATATTTAGTAAGATTCACCAGTGAAACCATCTTGTTGTGGTCTTTTCTTTCTGGGAAGATTTCAAATGTCTAATTAATGATCTTTATGGTATGTCTGGTGAGATTTTCTGTTTACTCTTAAGTCAATTTTGGTAGTTTGCGTCTCTTGAGAATCTGTCCATTTCATCTGAGTTATGTAATTTGTTGGCATATAGTTGCTCATGGTATTCCTTATAATTATTTTTACTTCTATAAGTTAGTATTGATTTTCTCTCTTTGATTTTTTATTTTAATAATTTGAGTCTTCCCTCTTATTTCTTGGTCAATCTTGCTGAAGTTTTGTTAATTTTTTTCAATTTTGTTGATTTTCTGTATCGTTTTTCTATTTTTTATTTCAGTAGCTAGCGCATTAATCTTTATTATTTTCTTTATTATGCATGTGTTAGATTTCATTTGCCTTTTCTTGCCATTGTCCATAGGTGAAATGTGATGCTATTCATTTGAAATATTTTTTCAATTGTTATGTGTTTATAGCTATGAACATCCTTCAGTGCATTGCTTATGCTGCATCTTATAATTTGTTCATTCTTCATTTATCTCAAAGCATTTTCTAATTTCCCTTTTGATTTCTTTTTTATTTTTTGATCCATTGGTTATTTAAGAATGTAGTATTTATTCTAAATATTTGTGAATTTTCCAAATTACCTTTTGCTATTAATTGCTAACTACATTTCTTTGTGGTTGGAGAACCTGCTTTGTATTATTTTACTTGTTCAATTATTCGACGACTCTCTTTATCTTTAGTAATTTTTGTTGTTTCACAGTGTATTTTGTCTGACATTAATATAACCCTTTTTGCTTTGTTGCATTGCTGTTAGTATGGTGTATTTTTACTTTTATCTTGTTTGTATCTTGTTTGTCTCCCATAGATAGCATATTTTGGATGCTATTGTTATTTTTATCCAGTGTAACAATCTATCTCTTTTTGATTGTATTGTTTAATTTTTACATTAAATATCTAATCTAATTGTTGATTTGATTGGATTTATGTCTGCTGTTTAATTTTATGTTTTATACACACATTACTATATGTTATTTTCTTAGTGGTTGTGCTAGGGCTTATAGTATACATCATAGTTTATTAGAATCAACCTCAGATTTATGCTAATATAATTCTAGTGAGAGTTCTAGAGATGTTACTCCTTTAAAGCTCTGTATTTCCTTCCCCTTTTGTGATATTATTTTACATGGATATATACACACACAGAGAGGGGGAGAGAGAGCAGTCAGGGATAGATACAGAGAGACACAAGCGAGTCTATGTTACAAACCAGAAAATGTCGTGTTACAATTATTAGCTTAGATACTTTTACATCTTCTAAGAAAGCTGAGAGAATAAAGCAGAGTAAGTATATATTTGTGTGTTTGTTATGTTAATCTTTTCATGTACCACTTCTGCTTCTCTTCATTTCTTCCTGCAGACTCGCTCTACCACCTGGTGTCATTTCTTACTCCAGCACAGCTTTGCTCCCACTGACTTGTGTTGTGCTCTTATAAATGTCTTACATTCCTACAAGTTATATACAAGTTATATGCCCAACAGTGTAATTATATACATATCGTTTCATACGATTGCTAACAGTTAAGAAAAGAAAGGTGAGGATGCAATTATATAGTCTTTTTATAGTTTTCTAATTACCTTTACTGACATGCTTTGTTTTCTGGTGTGGGTTTAAATTACTTTTGGTTGCCACGTGCTTTCAGCCTTAAGAACTTCCTTTCATATTTCCTGAAAGGTGGATGTGCTAGCAGTGAATTCTCTTAATGTTTGTGGATTTGAGAATGTCTTTGTCTTCATTTTTGAAAGATTATTTTCTGAATATGAGATTCTTAACTGACATTTTTTTTCCTTTTAGCACTTTGAAGAATCTCACTGCTTTATGTTCTCCATTGTTTTTGATGAAACTCCAGGTGTTGTTCTTATTGGGGTTCCCTTGTATGTGACAAATTTTTTTCCTCTTGTTGCTTTCAAGATTTTCTTGTGCTTGTTGTTGTTTGCTTGTTTATTTGTTTAGTGATTTTTGCCTGACTATTTTAATAAAGTCCTTCTCCCTCATAAGGTGTAGCCTCTGATGTAGTTCTTCAGAGGCACAGCCTTGGGAATGTTCACAGTCACCCTGACCTGTTCAAGAGGTGGCAGTGGCTTTAGTCAGTCTCTTTTTGGCTGTCTCTTACTCTGCTTTCCCTGTTAAATTTTTAGCTGGTCTGTTTCTATTGGTATCAATCCTAGCTGTTAGTCTCTACTAATTGCTAGCTGATTGCTCTATTGTTTTCAACAATGCCTAGGGGCATAGATTGCTCTACAGTCTAATCCAATTAAATTTGGGCCACTTAGCAGATGTGTTCCTTGAGACTAGACTTTGAGACTTACTCCTACCCTCGGAGTGCTCTCTTCAGCTGCATTTTCCCCTGGTTCTCTCTATTAAAACTTCTTGCTTTTCTACTGTTATCCTTCTTGCTCTCATAGCTACCAGTCTCTTCTTGTTTCTCCCTGTAAAATCCTCATTCTTTTCAATAGTATCCTTACACTTGCACTTCCCATGCTCTGACCCAAATAAAGTCAGCCCCCTTCAGAAGGCCTGTGGGATATTCAGTTTATGGCTTGCCTCTCCTTCTAGGAGGAACCCCTGAATAAGTGCTCTAGAAGTCAGGAGGGGGTAGTGGCCCACTTCTCTTGGAATGACATCTTTGCTATAATGAGTTTGGTACTTGTGAGTATGGTAGCCCTTGTTCTTGTCTTGATCTTGAATCTACACCTAGGAACTTGGCTTTTATAGGGTGATCAGGGCCAAGAATAATCATCCAGTTGCACCCTAGGGTAGCCTTCCACCCTTTGAGTGGGGTCTGGGTGAAGGGAGCCCAGGACATTTGGTTGTTTTTGCTTTGGCAGCACAGAGCTGGGCAGAATGAGCAATGCTGGGGACCGGCTCTTCCTGGGGAGAAGCCATAGCTCTGGACAGAATCTGAGAGGAGAGTGAGCCCCGTGTTCTTGGCTACACATGCCTGTAATAGGCCTTCCATCAGGCTGAGCTGGCTAGGGCGGAGTGCGTTGTGGCTCAAATGCCACAGACTCTCACTGTTTTTATTGAGATTTGTTAGATTTTGTTGAATACGTGTTTCTCATGTTGCATATCCTTAGGACAATTTCCTGATTTTTTAAGTGGTTGCTTTACTTGAATTTCACCTTTATGATTCTTTCACTGGGGAGAGGGTCCATGGAGCTCCTTATACCCGCGTTCTGGAAGTGTACTCTCAGGTCAGTTTCTATCCTTTTTTTTTTTTTTTTTTTGTGGTATGCGGGCCTTCCTCTGTTGTGGCCTCTCCCGTTGCGGGGCACAGGCTCCGGACGCGCAGGCCCAGCGGCCACGGCTCACGGGCCCCGCCGCTCCGCGGCATGTGGGATCCTCCCGGACCGGGGCGCGAACCCGGTTCCCCTGCATCGGCAGGCGGACGCGCAACCACTGCGCCACCAGGGAAGCCCTCTATCCTTTTTTGCATTGTATGCTCTCTACAGATGATCATTGTGAAGTTGAAGTATTCAAGTTGTTGAGACTTTGGATGGGTGTGAAAAACCAAGGACTTTCACAGAGATTCAGTATACGTTGTGTATTCTTTGGATTTACAAAACACTTTATTTTAGGGAGCTGAAGTGTTTATTGTTGCTTGGTGATGATTACCAAAGATGTGTGAGAAGCGAAAATCTGATTTAAATTTTGCGAAGTTCTGATTAACCTAGCCCAACTCTTTTCTATGAAAAACAAAGTTGGATACTCTAATCTGTATAATGTTTTTTTCTGTTTTGTTTTTTTTAAAGGATCAGTATCCACAGGAGTCTAACATGAACATATTTAACTGAATGTTACTTGGTACCCTTATGAAGTCCTGAAATGTAGCTTATAGATAAGATGTGGAGGTCTATATGCATACTACGTTTCAAGGAAAGCAAATGCGTAAAAATGGAATTAGAATAGATACATTTATGAAAAATTTATTAATTTTTAAAATAAGGAATCCCCAGAGTTCCTTAGTAGATTCCTCCTATAGTGTTCTTAACATTTACTTTCATTTACAAAAATTTGTATATGTTTATAAAAAAGTATATATTGATACATATATTCTTTTTCATGAACATATTTTTCCTACCTGTACTTTTTCTGCCTCTACTAGTAAGTGCCCTCCTTTTCAGTGAAATGATAAGAGTTTTTCAAAGCATACATCAAGAAAAATCTACTCTAGTGCTTTTCATCCAAATGTAACGATACTTTAATAAACACTATCTCCCAGTCCTCATTAAAATACCACCAGAATTCCAGTTACTAATTTACAAAGAAGATTATAATGATAACATAGACAGGACTATTTGAATCAGCATGATCATCATATATTTTTCTCATTAGAGAGATCTACATGGGAAGCAAAATCATAATTAGAAGGTTGCTTGGTGACCATGGAATCTGAACAATAGTTAATCTTTGATAATTGGAATTATTCATAGTACCAAGCCATTTTTGCCTATCTTTTTGCATCTTTATCCTCTCTGCTCTACTGTCAATAAATTTGAATCAATTTGTAGTAATACAGGCTATAAAAAATTAGGGCATCTCAAACATAAGGATAGTAATTCTAAATATTTAGTGTACAAATCAACAATGATAAATGCAAAATTTTGACATTTACAAAAATATTTTGCAACCTTAGCATTTGGATGTTCTAACAATTTCAGATGTTTATTCCTAGAATAAGCTTTCAGAATCTGATTACAGATGTCCAGCCTTTAAATGCATTATACTACACTGAAATTTTAACTGTTGATTATCACCCAAAGAAGTGTAAAAGTTGCCTATCACCCAGTTGAAGCAAGAGAAGTCTTTAGAAAATAGATAGCTAATAGCCAATGTACAAGTATGATAGCTAACATTTGCTTTCTGTGTTTGAGATACTGTTCACTTCAAACGTGTAATGTTGTCCAATAGGTAGGAACTCATTCATTTTATAGAAGAAGAAGCTGAAACTGTGCATGTTTATGTAACTAATCAAAGTTTTATAGCTAGTTAAATGATGGGACTGTGGTATTTACCCCACAGTCCCATTCTTATGAAGAAGCAGCCTAACTGCAGATTTCTCACTCTTATTCTGCCACAGAAATAATACGTAAAAGTATGTAAATGTTTTTCTTCATCTTTTATAGTTTATCCCTAGCTTCCATGAATTTGAAAATTATGTTTATTGACACTGCTCCAGTTCCAACTGGAGTTCTCTCTGTTCTTTTAACTTAGCTCTTAAAAGCACTGGAGGAGGCCATTCCTAAAGTCATAGAAATTTCCAACAGTCTTTGTGACCTGACCCATCCTATAATTGCAAAAATACATAAGGGACAAGATAGTTAAGATGCAGAAGGATAAAAGAACGAGATCCAAAGCATGATGTGCCAGGTATTATTCTAATGCCTTACGCATGTTACCTCATTTAACCCATGGTAAAATTCGCTGGGGTGGGCATTACTGCCTCCAGTTTTACAGATAAAGAAACTTAGAGTAAGAGAGGCTATGCTTTGGCTACATTAAAAATGTGCATTTGGTACATAGTTTACAAGTATTTGACCTGAATTGTGCCCATTTGTCCCAAAGTTATTGCTGTTTCAAATAGTCCCAGTCACATCCTAAAATGTTTACTGAATGCTTGGCATTGCAGGCTCTTTGAATAAGCTGTCGTCAGAGTGCTTTTCTGGAAGTAGTTATTATTAACTCTATATTAAGGATGAGAAACTAAGATTCAGTAAGATTAGTCATAAATAAATTTATGTAGCTCACCTTGAGATTGCTATGGTGGATTTGTATACAGTACAAGCAAAAAGTGGATCAGTAATAGTTTATTTATTGTTGTAGAAAATAGTGGTGGTATTAATAGTAGGTATAAAACTTACTTGAAAATTAACATGATTTTAGCAAATGAAGGACAGGGACCCTGTATGGTTTTCTTTTAATTTTTAAAACATGACACATAACGGCCACTCAGTCAATGTTTATTAAGAAGCAAACAGAATATATTTGGTGTATTTAAAACTCAAATGAACAAAGCAGAGATTTATGTTGGTTATGGTGGTGGAAAAGAGAGATTCATTCTGGGCTGAATAACAGAGTTTCTGTTAGTCTGGGTGCTTAGAAAAATAAAACGAATAGGATAGATAGGTAGTTAAATAAATAAATCTAAAGAGATTATAGATAAATATGGAGACCTATACCCATACTACGTTTTAAGCAAATCGAATATATAAACAAATCGATTATATACAGCTATGAAAATTTTATTTATTTTATAAAAAACATCTTTTTAGAATTTCCAGCCTTTTTCTTTTCTTTATTTTTTTATTGAAGTATAGTCAATTATATTAGTTTCAGGTGTACAACATAGTGACTCAATATTTTTATAGATTATACTCCATTTAAAGTTATTACAAAATAATGGCTATATTTCCCTGTGGTGTACAATATATCTTTGTTGCTTATTTATTATATACATAGTAGTTTGTGTCTCTTAATCCCATACCCTTGTGTGGTACCTCCTCACTTTCCTCTCCCCAGTGGTAACTAACCACTACTTGGTTCTCTGTATATGTGAGTCTGTTTCTGTTTTGTTATATACATTCCTTTTATATTTTAGATTCCACATGCAAGTGATAACATAGAGTATTTGTCTTTCTCTGACTTATTTCACTAAGCATAGTACTCTCCAGGTCCATCCACATTGCTGCAAATGGCAGAATTCTATTTTTATATTGCTGAGTAATATTCCCGTGTATATATATATATACCATGTCTCCCATTTGTTTGTTCTTTTTGTTTCATAGTTTCCTTTGCTTTGCAAAGACTTTTCAGTTTATTAGGTCCCATTTGTTTTATTTCTTTTGTCAGATCCAAAAAAATATTTTTACAATTTATGTCAAATACTGTTCTGCCTATGTTCTCTTCTGGGAATTTTATAGTTTCAAGTCTTACATTTAGGTATTTAATCCATTTTGAGCTTATTTCTTTGTATATGATGTGCGGAAATGTTCTTACCTCATTCTTTTACATGTAGCTGTACAGTGTTTTCACCATCACTTATTGAAGAGACTGTCTTTTCTTTATATATTCTTGCCTCCTTGTTGTAGATTAATTTGCCATAACTGCATGATTTATTTCTGGACTTTCTATTCTGTTCCGGTGATACTGTTTGGATTACTGTAGTTTTGTAGTTTAGTCTGAAGTCAGGGAGCATGATACCTCCTGCTTTGTTCTTTATTCTCAAGATTGCTTTGGCAATTCAGGGTCTTTTATGGTTCCATATGAATTTTAGGATTATATGTCCTAGTTCTGTGATAAATGTCATGGATATTTTGATAGGGATTTCATTAAATCTGTAGATTGCTTTGGGTAGTATGACCATTTTAACAGTATTAATTCTTCCAATCCAAGAGCAGGGGATGTCTTTTCATTTCTTTGTATCCTTTTCAAATTCCTTTGTCAATGTTTTATAGTTTTCAGAGTATAGGTCTTTCACTTCCTTGGTTAAGTTTATTCCTAAGTATTTTATTCCTTTTGGTGGAATTGTTTCCTTAATTTCTCTTTCTGATAGTTCTTAATTAGTGAATAGAAAAGCAAGAGATTTCTGTGTATTAATCTTGTACCCTGCAACTTTACTGAATTCATTTATTAGTTCTAATCATTTTTTGGTGGTAACTTTAGGATTTTCTATATATAGTATTATGTTATCTGCAGATAGTGACAGTTTTACTTCTTGCCTACCAGTTTGGATGACTTTTATTTCTTTGATTGCTGTGGCTAGGACTTTCAATACTACGTTAAATAGAAGTGGCGAGAATGGACATCTTTGTCTTATTCCTGATTAAAAGCTGTGTATCACTGTTGAGTATAGTGTTAACTGTGGCTTTGTCATAAATGGCCTTTATTATGTTGAGATTTGTTCCCTCTTACCAACTTTGATGACAATTTTTTAATCATGAATGGATGTTGAATTTTGTCAAATGCTTTTTTGGTGTTTATTAAGATGATCGTGTAATTTTTATCCTTTCTTTTGTTAATATGATGTATCACATTGCTGTGTTTGCAAATATTGAACCATTCTTGCAACCCTGGAATAAATCCCAGTTGATCATGGTGTATGATTCTTACTATGTGTGAATATTTTATTAATTTTAAAATAAGGAATGCCAAAAGCCTTCAACAGATATATAATATATACCTATATCTATATCTGTATAAGAAGATTTACTATAAGGAATAGACTCATGCAGTTATGGAGGCTGAGGAATCCCAAGATCTGAAGTTGGCAAGCTAGACACCCAGGAGAGTCAATGGTGTAAGTTCCAGTTTGAGTCCAAGTCTAAAGGCAGGAGAAGACTGATAATCCCCACTGAAGACAGTCAGGCAGAGAGGGAGCAAATTCTCCCTTACTCAGCCTTTTGCTCTATTCAGGCCTTCACCAGATTTGATGAGGTCCACCTAATATCTGGGCAGCTTGTGGCCCAGTGAAGTTGACACATAAGGTTGACCATTATACTGCTTAATTTTCTGCTAACTACAATTATTTGAAGGGAGATGATCTTGACATTAAATGGTTTCAGATTGATGGTAAGAAGATACAGAGTTTGTAACCAGTAAATGTATTATAGTGTTTATAGAATAAATGACTCAAACACTTCAGTCTGTGTTTGATGGCCACTGACATGATGTCACAAAAAATAATTATTAGTAAATGATTTATTCATTTAAAAATGTATCAAAGTGAAATACTTATAAAAAAGAATTTAAAGAATTTTTGAAAAGTGTGGTGATTTAAAATATTTAAAACATTAAAAAAATTAATTTAAAACATTTTAAAAATTAAATGTTTCTCTTTGATATTTACAGTTCCTCAGAGATAAACAGTTTTAATGGTTTGATAAATTTCTTTCTAGTCTTTTTTATATACAAATAAAATTAAGTATATATACTATGTTAGTTTGGATCCCCCAAGAAGCAGACATCAAAATGAAACTAGATGTGCAAGAGATTTAATGGAGGAAACACCTGTGAAAAATAAAGGGGAGGGAGCAGAAGTAGTTGTGGAGAGCCTTCAGAGCACAGTGAAGATCTGACATCTGTGTAAGAAGAGAGGGGAGGGAGAATTGGGTAGGAAGAACCTCAGCTAGCAGAATCATTTGAAAAAGTCTCAGCCAGTCCAATGGGTATTCCTCAAGCAAAAGTTGCCCCAAATAGGAATGTCATGCTTCATAAGAATGACCTGATCGTAGGAGCCCCTTTGTGTTCAGTCATTGACTGGGAGCAGGCTGGGGGAGCGTGGCCTCAAAATGAATACTATGGTGGACCTCCAAGTACAGCAGCTGGAGGCTGTCGGTCACGTATGCGCCCCACAGCTGCTTTTCCTGAAGGAAGATCTGAGTGGAGCACCTATATGGTTGCTCCACATACACATACCATGTTTTACTCAGTGGGATTGTAGTGTATACTTACGCAGTACGTTTTTGGCACTTGAAAGTTTGTCATGAAATAGTTCCATAATCTTTCTCGATGCTTAAAATGTCAATTGTGTGTCTCTAGCACAATTTAGCTGATCCAATATCTAAATTATTTAATTGAGAAATACTTCATATCTATCTTCATATCTATATGTCATATCTATATATGGTATGGTATTATAATATTTGATCCTTGATTAATGGGTGCCTTTTAAATCATAGTACAGTAGAATAGCTACATATTTTGTCTTAAACATTCTCAGACATATAATGCACTGAATATGCTTCTCAAACTTAAGAGAAAGCCTGACATGCCCAGGCTAATGTATAATGGTTAGACATGACTTTATTCCCTGAAATAAGTGTTGGTGGATTTTTAAAGACGAATCTACTGTCATGTTATTACTATGTGGTTTTTATATGGGTTTAATTTAATAGGACATAAATTATTGGTGTGATGCCTTTTTTAGCTAGATGGAGATTTTCGTTTTATCTTTCCGCACTTTTAACATATTTAAGATATTGTATGAATAAGTCTATCTCTTGATACACTTACGTGAAAGAATAGAATCATTCTTTAGAATTATTGGAGCAATAGGAAATTTCTGGTGATTATTTAGAGCTTCTGAGGAGATTTGCATATCAAAAACCTTTGTTTAAAGAAATTTTTATACTTTTAGTGTAACTTGAGCCCCCTGGATCTTTAGTTACACATATGGGATAAGATGAACTCTTAGGAATTTCCAAACTATAGATTAATGATTTCTTTGTTTCTGTATGAATTTCTTGCCTCTGGAATAAGCTTATTTGGATGATTCATTGTAATGAAAGTATTTCATCATGTGAACCATACCCTAACATTTTAAGGAAATGTTTTTAGGGAAATAAAATTGATGTAGATAGATTAAAAACAATAGAATGAATTATAGAAATATATTTGCAAAGCAGATTCATATTTTGACTAATAAATACAAGTTAATTTTATGATAGATAAGGCCAAAATCTTTTTGTTTTTTCAATGTATCTTTTTTTCTGTTTTACATTTTTAAAAGCCGATGGGTCATAGAACATCAGAAAAATATCTTTATTTCTTACAAATTGGATGATGGAATAAAACTAATAACCATGTTAAGCTTGGGATCTTTTTCTCTTTGGTTTTAATGTTTATCTGATGTAATTTCAAATTGTTGTCAGAGATCCTGGGGTAACATTATACTGAACTCAGATGTTAAGGGCTCACTTCTGTCTCTTCAGAATCCTCCTTTCACCCTGTTTTGAACGATTTTTATGACTTTTTAAGATAGTACAGTTTTCTTGGGTTATAGAAATTTTGAGATGACTCTTGAGAGATCACAGAAAACATCTTTTAATGTTAACCCTGAAATTATGGAAGCATATGAAGAAAGGAGTTGATGTTCCTAGGTGGGAACTCAAATGTCTCTAAACGAACAAAATGAATTATTAATCTGTGGGCAAGAAAATGCTTGTTGCTCATAACTGTTTACCCTTTGGACATGTACTTCTAATGAAAACATTAGAGATAATTTTAAATGATTTTCCATTTCATTTATTCATCTTATAAACAAATATTTTTTAATGCTTACTATATTTTGGGCATTGTTCTGGGTGCTAGGGTACAGTAGAGGGCAAGACAGATAAGTCGCTGCCCACGTGGAACCCATACTCCTATCTGGAGAGGCAGCCAGTAGGCAAGTAAGCGAATAGGTTAGGAAGGTGGTTTGAGAGGTGAATGAGTGCAGTGAAGTAGGCATGTGGAGGCTGGCTGGAGATGTGCTTAAACAGGGTGATGAGGTAGAAGAACTAAACAATTTGATATAGAGACTGATCTGGATGTCTCAATGAGAAGGTGGAATTTGAAATAAGATCTGAATAGCAAGAAGGAGCCAGCCGTACACAAATGAGGAAGCAGGGGTTTCCTGGGTTGGCAAGAGTAAATGGCCCTAAGGCGCTCATATCTTTCTATGGTCAATAAAGAGAAAAAAAGGCTAATACGGCTAAGACAGAGCTAGCAAGGAGGATAACCTACTGTAAGATCAAAGACGTAGGACTTTGGCAAAAATACGTAATTTATTTGGATTTAAATCTAAATATAATGGTGAGTCTTTCAAAAACTTTATGTGAGGGGATGATAAAGATATTTTTAAATAGAAAAAGTTGTCTTCAATATTCAGAAAAGTTTGTGTGTGGAGGGAGAGTGGCAGAAGCAGGGAGTCAGCTGTAGACATTTGCGTTGTCTTGGCAAGTGATGATAGTTACTAAAGCGGAGTTTGGCCATAGTTGTGAGTATAGTTTCACAGAAAAATGAGGTGTTTTAACACTATATGTGGTTTTTCTTGTAAATTCACTAAAATGTATCTCTTTAAGGAAACATTTAATCTTATAACTGGTTCTGGTACAGGCGGTTGACTCAGAAAAAAATTGAAAGCCAGCTAAGAGAAATACATCCAAAATGGAGAGCCAAAATTCATGGTGAATACTTAGGAGGAAAAAGAAACATTTAGGAATTTGTCTGAAAAGATGAAATAAAATATAAATTTATTTTAGTTGATGATTGCAATGATGGCTTCAATACAAGGAATAGGTAAAGAATGATCATGTTAATTTGGGGAAGCAGTTTTACAGACATAAAGATATAACAGGAATATGCAACAGCTTTCAATTCACACTGACTTTTTGTCCACCATCATTAAGGAGGATCTCTTATTAAAAAAATACTTTAGGGCTTCATCAGTTTCTTCAAGGACATCATCTGTGATAGTCAAAGAATGATTTTTTGTTGTACAAAGAAATCTCTAGCTATTCTTTTCAATTTTTTCTTCTTCCATAAGTCTGTGTCTTACAGTTCTAATTTGCCAAACAAGAACATCCTTAATATTGTGATACTTTCCTGTTTACTGGAATGCTGTATGTAGTTTTTTGGGGTATGTTTCTAAACTTTCTTTTACTCCGTCTGGTGTTAGTTAACAAATCTGCCCTATTCAATGTATACATAGCTGTCTAGCACACTTTATTTTATTTCTTCTGTCAGAGTTTGGGTGGTGTTCGGGATGGCTGAGTTCACTGGAACATTTCTAGATAATCAGACATTTGTATCTATCTGAGCACTTAATGTTCCTCTCAAGAATATTAAGGTTATCTTGATCATTATTAACTGAAGGTTTTTGTATTTTCATCCTCTGAGTTGGTATATTAATTCTGAATTTATTCCTTTACAAAAGAGGTCCCCTTAATAAATTCCAAATTGTATTTTCTCACTAAACATAACATATTTTCCTTTTCTGATATCCTTGTTTATCCACCTTATTTTAAATTAAGCATATAATTTCCCCTCCACCTCTATAGACAGTAAGAATACTTGCTGTAAATATAGCATCTAATAAAGAATATTCCTGTATTTCAGATAGCTTATGTTTTATAATCTTTAACTTTGTGAACAGATAGACCTTTATGGGTTTATGATGAGGAGAAAGGGATTTGTAATCTCTTATTTGACCATTTAAAGTTCTTAAAGTAATTATACCAAAATTAGTACTATTGTTATATAGTCATTATACCTGTACATATTGCCAGGGCAATATAATGTAATTAATTTTATCTTTCAAACTTCATCTTCTTGAATGGATTTCAAGATGGATATTTATATTAAAAAGCTGCATTGAAGAAAGGTTAACATTTAAAATAATACTTATGTTATATATACAGATATATACATTTATTTGTATATATGTGCATATCAAAATGAATTTGTGGTAAATGTTTAAGTTTCACCAGCACAAAATTAGGATTGGTTAATAATTTTTTTCTTGAATATAATGACATAGAAATTAAAATGTGTTATTCGTCGATTACATCAAATAATTTTAAAGACATGTCTGTCCATATTTCTTTATTTAAAAAAAAATGCCAATGAAAGAAGCTATCAGAAATTAAAATCAAATATTCTGTATTCTACTTTGAGGTTATGTTCAGGGTTAATTCAGAATCAAATGTATCTTTCTGAGCGTAGCGAGGAGAGGCCATTTCATACTTAATGCTGAATCTAGCTGTTTTACTCTATGAAATATTAATTACATGATCTTAAGGATAAGAATCTCTTTTATAGTACTTCAATAAGAGAAATAATTTTGTCATCATTGTATTTCATTTTCTTGATTGAATAGATACATAGAATAAAATGCACTGCCGTCTTCTGACAAGATGAGGCTTTGATTAAATACTTCTGTTGCAATCTTACAGTATTTTTAGCCTTTCAAATACAGGTCTAGTTCTGCTGTAAGCCTTCAGATATTTGGTAGCAATGTACTTAACTTCACTGGCTGTTCAGCAGCCCTAGATATTAGGACCCTGATCTTTTAACATTCAGCTTTAAATTACTTCACTTATGAACTTAGCTAAATATTTAAAACTGCAATCACCTGATAAAACACAGCTCTAATAAACATAGCAATTATTATCATAATGAAAGTGAAAAGAGCTATCATCATTCATCTTAAAATTACCATATTTCACATTGTATGATTCAGTATAAAAGTACTGAAACAGATTTTTTTTAAAAAGTGTAAAATCAGTCCTCCCTCTCTCTCTTCCCCTTCCCTTCGTCCCTTCTTTCCTTCACAATTGTCATTACAGAACTTAATATAATATTAATAATTGTCGTAGAGAACTAAAATTGACTGCTGTGTGGTTTAGAAAAGTCATGAAATTATTTCCTCTATATTCATAAATCATTGTTGATTTCAGATATATATAATTTCATCTATATTTTCAAAAAACAGATTTTTAAATTGGGGTTCTTAATCTGATCAAACATTTTCCTTTTCAGATTTTATTTTATAGTAGTGAATTTTATGCTGACTCACAAAAATCAATTTATGTTGTTAATTTAACACAACAACATCAATTGTCATATTTCATTATCTCCCAAATATACATTACATTGCCTCTGTTGAAAAACACATTCTGAAGTCAGGCTCAAAACATGAGGGAAATTCTTTCTATCCTATAATCCAGCTTAGTAGAAGTGGTAATATCCTTTTGCACTAAGTCAGAGCAACAGAAATGCTCCCAGGGACAAGCAATAGTATACATCGAAGGGACGAAGGGAAGGAGGCATCTGCATTTTTTCAGATTGTTGGGTCTTACAAACTGTGCTGTGATGGGAGTAGAGAAGAAGGCCTATGGGTGAAAAAGTCCTCCCTCCATTTTTAAGAGTAATGCAAATTAAAAACATTTGTAGGTATATGGATACTACTCATACATGTTTTTGAAACATGGAATCCAATTAATCCAACACTTCCACATCATTTTGTGTCCAAACTCCCCACCATCCCTACCTCCTACTGACTTTGAGTGAGAAAGATTTTGTCTTGGAGTAGAGCTTTACCCAAACTTCAAAAAAGAACATTGGGGAGGGCCCATGAGACCTCTCTTCCATTTGGTAGATTCATGTCATTGGGTATGGAAGTCATGGTGGCAAACAATAAAAAACTACTAGGGATTTGTAGAGTACTGGACTTTTAAAAAAGTTCATTAAAAACACACTGAACAATCTTTTACATACTATGTATAATACTTTGTATTACTTAGTCATTATGTTTGCTTGAACAGATGTTATCACATTTGTGTTGCTATTGAGGAAGCTAAGAAATGAAAAAGTAAAGTTGTGGGGGAAGGGAGGGATGAATAGGCAGAGCACAGAGGATTTTTAGGGCAGTGAAAATACATTGTATGATACCATAATGATATATATGTGTCATTGTAAATTTGTCCAAACCCATAGAATTATAGAGTACATTAAAGAGTTTGGGGCAAAACTGTGATCGGCCATCACTGGTCTTTACAACATCTTGAACCTAGGACCATAGCTTTAATAATTATATAATATTCTAGCCCACAATTTAGGGTATCCCAACATTTTTATTGATTTTTTGCATTTGTTTTCTCAGTCTTTGATGTTGTAGCAGAAAATGTCTTTAAGTGTTTTCAAACTCAAATTTCACTGAGAAATTCTCTTTCATGAATTCAAAAATAAGGAGAAGGAAGAGAAAAGAGTAAAAGAGCTGTTATTGAAAAAGGGAGCTGGTAAGATATAGGTCAAGGAAGTGAAAATTTGATGTCTTTGGCTGGTGGTTGGCAAGTCATGTGTTCAATCACTTTAATGACCCTGGGGGTATTTTTGTAAGAGTACGTTTACACCTGCGAGAGCCCAGATTATGGTGGAAAATATACAGCCCATAGGCTGTCAGTTTTCCCTCCATTGGCCCTGTCACATGTTATATTCTATTATGGCACTTTTTCCTACTGAGCTTGGATAGACCTCACAACTATTTTCAGTACTTCACTCCAAGTAGGCCCACTAATTAATTTAAGTTGTGCTTGAGGTGAAACCTAGCTCCCATTTTGGGTGTGGTATGGTCTAGTCATTATTGGAATGTGTTAAACTTAGGTGAATATAAAGATAAAGGTGTGTATATTCTGCTGAATGCTTGTATTCTGAATTATTCTGGGATAAAAATAAGTAGACTGCAAATAGTTTTGTCAATGTGGTGTTGAAATTGGAGAAAAATATAAGAATGTGGATCATATGTGAATCCACTATGAAAACTAAAGTATGGAAGCTAAGGGCTTCTAATATTCATCATATACTGGAAGAAGTAGCCACATAGCAGTGATTCAGAATGAAAAACAAAAAGTTTCCTAGGAAGATACTGAAATCCTCAAGAAGAATAGAATAGAAATTGAATCAAAGAACTAGCACACTGCCTCGGGCGTTTCCATGATAGAGACAAATCTTGAGTTAGATTGTTTTTTCTGCTTCTTGCTATACTGTTTCCCAATATTTTTTTTCATTATGTGGAAGTAGCTGGGACATACCAGGACACACCAACTAAGAGAAATGGTTCCCCATTCAACCCTCTAATATGTGGATAGCCATACCTAAACTACCTATCTCCTTCTTCTAATGATTAGTGTAATCCATAGGTTGTAATATGATAAAAATGTTTTAGAAACCCACCTTCTAGATGGGACTTGCTCTCTGAAGTAGCTGTGGCTTATATTCATGTGTGCTGAGAGTGAAAATTGTATAATGTTTTAAAATTTCGGTATGTGACTTGTGAATGCTAGTCATATTAAGAGTTTATTGTGAAATTAATCTTTGGCATTTTCTCTGCCAAGGTAATCTAAGCAAAGAACCTAAAATTCTCATGCTAGATAAAAATGATAATAGTCAAGCGACTGTTTTTCCAAGTAAATTTGTATCAGAGAGGGGCATAAATACTCTTCAGAATCCCATGTTAATAAAATATGAAGTAAAAAGGCATTTGCTAAACAAGATGAAGAAAGACACAATTTCCAAGGAATTGGTAAAAGGAGATTATAAACCCACCAATCTTATTAAAGTAATTTTTCATATTTCAAGAATCTGAGAACTGAAGGAGTAAAGCCACTATTCCAAATATAGTGGACAGATTATGATGATGAATGTTTTGGTCTCCAAAAAATATTTCCCTGAACAAGTAATGAGGTCATATCACACCCTATCTCTCCCTCCCTCCCTCTCTCTTCTTGCCTACCTTTCCTCCCTTCCTCTCTCCCTCCTGCACCTTCTTTTATTTTACTTTATTTTTTATTCACAAGGACTCGTTGAACCCAACACTAAGCAATGCCACAGCTCTGGATAGAAGAGGGAGGAAAGGGAATGAGAGAACTGTGTTGTTTTTTATTATGTAACTGCCAGACCCACCCTCCCCCCCCAGTAAGTGGGCCTCTGTTTTTGAGAGTTGAGGTCTGTGGACTCACACAAGATAATGTAGAAATCTAGAGGCTCTAAATCATATCTAAGCTAAGCCCTCATTTACATGTGCACGTAAAATTTTCCAAATATCTTCTGTTCTTCAATGAGAGTTACCAGTTTTTCCTTGCCAAGTTAGAAAATTAGAATCAGAAAGACAGACCCTTCTGACATGTGAGAATGTCTTTAACCTATGAATCTAAATATTTTGTCACAGTGGTTGAAGAACCATTGGAACACTTCCAGTAAAGTAGAGATAAAGCCTTAGAGTCATGTTTCAGCATAGATTATTATCTTACCAGTTCCATTCTTGTTGATTTGCAAATCACATGATCGCATTACACAGCCCAGTTTTTGTTCAAAATTAATTTGAAATTAAATAGGCCAAAAACATTTGAAATCATACTTATATTTACATACATCTGTGCTATTTTTATGTTGAAAAATATTTTAAATACAATGGTATCATTTTGTTTACTCAACAAATCTAGCTATATAGTAGTATAGATGTTAAGAATTACCTGCATATTTTATCTATATTTTTGACTTTTGCTGATTTGGGTTAGTTTCCTCCGTCTGCTTCCCTAGCCCAGGTAATGTTTTTCATTTATCTCTTAATGAGAAAATAGAGGAAGAAGCATAATCATGGCTAGTAAAGCAGTTCATGGGAATGAATCACTTACATTCTCAAGTCTATTTTTATCTGTGTTAGCTTTTTTCATTACTGTGTTGGAAAGTCTGAAAACTATGAATAGTAACTGGCCCATTCAAAACATATGTATAGATACATAAGTGTACAATTACTTCATAAGCCTGAACTTTTAAACTTGAACATAAGCAGAATTGTGTAACTGAGACAGCATTAGTTTACTCACTGAAAAAATCCAACTTGAGTCACCATGGGGATACCCGTGATTGATGTGCCTGTTTGGCTGCATTTCACTGTCACACATTTTGATAGGATGAAAACACTATATTTCCTAAACCGAATTTTAAAAAAAGCACTAAGGTTGACTGGGCAAAGCATTCTGTTTTCAGTAGTAATGGGCTCAGATACCAGTATGTGAAATGCAATTTATGTCTGCAATTTTGGGGAACTAAGAACCATATGGTATCTTGGTGTTCTATTTCCTGAATCAGCTTAATTGCATCTGCATACCAATTAGACTTGAATAAATATGTTTGAGTACTTTTTAGTTGTTGATATTTAGTTATAAAGCTTTTGCTCCAGTTTCACCAAAAGCGTTTCTAACGGTACTTGGGGTATATATTGCTTATCATTTTATATTAATGTATATCATCATACTCCATATTATTTCTTTTTATGCTTAATAAGAGCACTGTTTTGTGTGTCTGTTTTTCTTAGTGGTTATTAATGTAAAAATGATATACAAAATACCCAGTCCTTCTATGAACTAGGTTAAATTATATATAAATACATGTATACATATATTGTATATTTTTATTGTTGCTAATAGTTAATTTCTGTAATGCAGCCTAGAAAATTAATGGCTTTTAACTTGTTGTCATTAGTGTTTTTAAAGCATTTTAAACGGTTAAGTAAATCTAAGTACAGATATAGAACTGAAACTTGAGACTTAAACTCATTGAAATAACTGATGTTTCAGATGCTCATCTCAGTTTACTCAGATTACCATGTCAGCAGGGCTCTGTTACAAATTTCTAAATATTATTGTTCAATAAACCTATATACCCTGTTCTCATTACGTTACTGTGGAGGCTGTGCTCTTTATACTTCTTGGAGATAACTATTTAAAGGAGTTGTGTAATTCATGGAGGAGACCTTATGGGTCACTGTATTTCACAAGGGTCAGATTAAGGCCCATTACTCCATTCAATTCACTCTTAGATCCTATTGACGCTGATAAGAGTTTTCTATCCAGAAAAAGAAGGGGTAGGAGTGCTGAGTGATCAGAGTTATCAGAGCCTTTGGTATAAGGTAGTAAAATGATTGTCATACAGCATTCCATAGGGTTGCTTTCTCCAGCTTTGAAAGTAAATGTCTTTGCTGTATCTGGATATTTATTTCCCATATACTTCTTCCCTGCAATCTACTGTATGTAACAGTTATCTAGTGATAACACGTTATTCTACTGACATTATCATTCAAGTGAACTTCTTAGTGAATCATCTTTCTCATAGAAATCCGAATACTTCATGGAATTTTGTGATTTAAAAGTATCACACCACTGGTGTGACTTTAAAGTCAGATTCCATAGCAGTGTTTTGAGAGATTATGCTACTTATATACTACTAAGTATCTCTGTTAAATGGAATTTTTAATATTCAGTTTAAATCCATTTTATTTTTGGTTTATTCTTTTCTTATATTTTGCAATTTCATTGTTTATAATAGGAAATGAAGCAGGCTTTATGATTTCAGTTAAATTGATAAATAAATTTCAATAAAGCCGAGGAATGATTACTTTGGGTCATTAAAATAATTTATAGAATTCTTACAAATTCCTTGATAAATGCTTTCTTTATAAGCATTTTTCCAGTGATAACAGTTAACATAAAGAGAGGTAGTTAGCTTCTAATTAAAAAGCATATTATTTCTCAGGTAGAGTGAAATTTTGAAGCTTTATTTAATTTAAATTCAGTGAGCGTTTATTAGAAATATATTCCTTCTATCTTAGGGCTCTGTTGCCTCAGAGAAAAACTCATATTCATAACATTCAAAGATACCCGCACTCTAGTCCCAGACTTTATCTCATTCTGATCTCACCACTTTGCACCTTATGTTTAGTCATTAAACTAGTGCAGTACACAATACCAAATCCTGTGTGGACATAGAGAGTGTTTGGTTTGCTGACCAGTTTCCTTTCCAGTGACTATCAAAATGTGGTCTAGGATCAGCAGCATCAGCAGCATCTGGGAACTTACTAAAAGAGCTAATACTACTATATCAGGTCTACTATTTCAGAAACCGTGGGGCTGAGACCCAATAATATCTGTGTTTAAAAGCCTTCCAGGTGATTCTCATGAATACTAAAATTTAAGACTAACTCTTAAAAATCCAGATGAATTAGAGTTAAATGCAAAAATAAACTCATAAACATTTGAAGAAACAATAGGCAAACTTTCACCTTCTACTAGAAAAGAGAAAACATTTCAAAGTGTAAAACACTGAAAAATAATGAAAGATGTGAATGTTTCAGATTGTGTAAAAACAAAGCATTCAAAATGTTAAAATATCAAAAATGAAATAGGAAACTATTTAAATATGATAAAGAGCTATATTCTTAATTTATAAAGAGAGTTAACAAATCAGTAAGGAATAAAAGAAAACTCCTAAAGGAAAAGAATAAAGACAGTTTCTGGGACTTCCCTGGTGGCGCAATGGTTAAGAATCTGCCTGCCAATGCAGGGGACGTGGGTTTAAGCCCTGGTCTGGGAAGATCCCACATGCTGCAGAGCAACTAAGCCCGTGCGCCACAACTACTGAGCCTGCGCTCTAGAGCCCGCGAGCCACAACTACTGAGCCCACGTGCCTAGAGCCCATGCTCTGCAACAAGAGAAGCCACCGTAATGAGACTCCCGCACACCGCAACGAAGAGTAGCCCCTGCTCGCCTCAACTAGAGAAAGCCTGCGCGCAGCGACGAAGACCCAATGCAGCCAAAAATAAATTAAAAAAAAAAAAGTTTCCTTCTTTGTATGACTCTACACTGTGCTTTAAAAAATAATTCTATTTTAATTAATAAAAAATATGAGATTTTACATCTGTATTCTTAGTGTGCTTTAGTTCATCACCATGTGAAAAGGGAATACAATTTTAATAATGTGCACACTATGATAAAAAGCATCTAAATTTTCCAGGGCTCATGTTTGAAAAGGGGGAAAATTTTTTAAAATTATTGGAACCAAGAGAAAATTTTCATTTATTTTATGGTGAGTGGAAAGAATGCTTTCTTATGCATTAGAAATCATGTTTCTAGTCCTTGTTGTAATGTTCCCTAGCAAGTAATTATCTCATGTTAGCTTCCAGGTTCTTCCTTGGTTAGCTTAGATTTGTGGTGTCCAATCTTTAGCATGCATCAATGCATCAGAATCATCTGGGGATATTGGAAATTGTGTATATTGTGGAAAGAGACACCCACAGGTTCTCATTAAGCATTTCTGTGGATGTGGCCCCCAAATTTGAATTTCTAATGATTTTCCAGGTGATGCTGATGCTGCTGGACTGGGAATTATACTTTGAGAACCACTGGCTTTAACGATCCTCAGTTAGGCCCAGGGCTTTATAGCTTTTGTATCCCATGGCCTAATGACAAGTAGGTAGAGAGAGAAAGGAGAAGAGCATCCTCAGTGTCCAGCCTGAAACAGAATAGACTTTTTAAAAATTGAAGTATAGTTGCTGTACAATAAGTTATAGGCATACAATATAGTGATTCACAACTTTTAAAATTTATATTCCCTTTATAGTTTTATAAAATATTGACTATATTCCCCGTGTTGTACAGTGTATCCTTGTAGCTTATTTTATACCTAATAGCTGGTACCTCTTAACTCCTCTGCCCTTATGTTGCCCCTCCCCACTTCCATCTCCCCACTGATAGCCACTGCTTTGTTCTCCATATCTGTGAGTCTGCTTTTTTTTTGTTATATTCACTAGTGTGTTGTATTTTTTAGATTCCACATATACGTGACATCATACAGCATTTGTCGTTCTCTGTCTTTATTTCACTTAGCATAATGCCCTCCAAGTCCATCCATGTTTCTGCAAATGGCAAAATTTCATTCTTTTTTGTGGTTAGTAGTATTCTGTTGTATGTATATCCACATCTTCTTTATCCGTTCATCTATTGATGGACACTTAGGTTGCTTCCATACCTTGGCGATTGTAAATAATGCTGCTGTGAACATTGGGGTACATGTATTTTTTTGAATTAGTGTTTTTGTTTATTCTAAATAGTCATGTGGTAGTTTTATTTTTAATTTTTTGAGAAACCTCCATACTGTTTTCCACAGTGGCTGCACCAATTTACATTCCTACTGACAGTGTACGAGGGTTCCCTTTTCTACACATCCTCGCCAACGTTTGTTATTTGTGTTCTTTTTGATGATAGCCATTCTAACAGGTGTGAGGTGATAGCTCATTGTGGCTTTGATTTGCATTTCCCTGATGATTAGTGATGTTGAACATCCCTTCAATGAATGTTCGTTGGATAAATTAACTCCTCAATCCCTGAAATTTCAAAAACATTATGAAGACTGTTTGGTCTCAAACATTCATGCCTTTGTTTGCTTCTTTATTGATAGTCTCCTTCTCCAGTGTATCATTTTCTTTTCTTCTCAGAACTGTAATTTTATTTATAGTCAGTGCCACAGTATCATTAACATTTGGCCTCTGTTTCTTTTTATATAAGTTTAATTAATTATGTTGTAAACATCTTAAGGGCAGGAGTAAGCAAGTTTACATGTATTTTGCATTCTCCTTTATGCCTAGTACCTATCCCCCACTTTGAAGGAGATTTTAATATAAAGTATGCTGAATCATTTACTTGTAAACAGATTTATATTCTTTGGAAATGTCCTATCTGTGTGTCAGTACTCTTCACCAAGTTGCCTGCTTTCTTTGCTTGATTTTTCAAACTGCTACCGCTCTTACTTTATGTGGCCTCAAGTGAATTAATCATTGCAGAGTGGGAGAGAGACATCTTGAGGACAAATAAAGGTAGTGCGATTAGACACTTGTGCCTCTGGTTGCTTCAGCCATAGTGTGTTGCTGTGGTTATTTACTAAATGATAATCTAGTAGCCTGAAAGAGTTTCTAGGCTTCAGAACAGCTTCATTTCTTACCAAGAAGAGATTTACACATAGGACTTTGGTCCAGGTGCTCTGATAGTAGAAGCTGTACAGCCTTCGGACTGAAATCCAGTACATCCCATGGGGTTCTTCCATTAATAAAAATTCCAAAAACTGGCGAGCCCAAAACAGGGGTATTTAAATGCTATCAAATTATTATTTAGGAATAAAATGGATTATTTTTATAATAGTATAATATAAAATTGCTTTTTTAAACAGAAATGATTTAACTACCTAGATGTTTAACCTTAAGTAATTTATGGTAACTCCCCTTAAGAAATACCCACCATCTAAACATTTATGAAGAGTTGATAATATGTGAGAAATTGCTTAGAAAATATAACATTATATATACACTTTATCTCAATGATGTAAAAATTACCGAAAAAAGTAGATCTTTCTCAAGGCTTTGTATTACTTACTGTGTTAACTGAGACTCATGAGAGTTAAGTAAGACAGAATTGTATAGAGTGAGAATGCAGTTCCCATATGTATATGTTTCAGTTAACACAGTGCCATGTGAAGTGAAGATTCCCTGCATTTAAAAATATACTAACAGGATAGGCTCATCCAACAGAGGGCAGACAGTAGAAGCAAGAAGCAACAGGGGGCAGACTGCAGCCTGTGGAAAGAAAGCCACATTCACAGAAAGAGAGACAAAATGAAAAGGCAGAGGACCATGTACCAGATGAAGGAACAAGATAAAACCCCAGAAAAACAACTAAGTGAAGTGGAGATGGGCAACCTGTCAGAAACAGAATTCAGAATAATGATAGAGAAGGTGATCCAGGACCCCTGAAAATGAATGGAGGCAAAGATCAAAAAGATGCAAGAAATGTTTAGCAAAGACCTAGAAGAATTAAGGAACAAACACCTAGAAGAATTAAAGAACAAACAGGGGTCCCAGAGAAGAAGGAAAAAAAAAAGGGACTGAGAAAATATTTGAAGAGATTATAGTCAAAAAATGCCCTAACATGGGAAAGGAAATAGCCACCCAAGTCCAGGAAGCACAGAGTCCGAGGCAGGATAAACCCAAGGAGAAACGTGCCGAGACACATAGTAATCAAATTGACAAAAATTAAAGACAAAGAAAAATTATTAAAAGCAACAAGGGAGAAATGACAAATAAGGGAGAAATGACAAATAATATACATGGGAACCCCCATAAGGTTAACAGCTGATTTCTCAGCAGAAACTCTACAAGCCAGAAGGGAGTGGCATGATATATTTAAAGTGATGAAAGGGAAGAAGCTACAACCAAGATTACTGTACCTGGCAAGGATCTCATTCTGATTTGACAGAGAAATCAAAAGCTTTACAGACAAGCAAAAGCTAAGAGAATTCAGCACCACCAGACCAGCTCTACAACAAATGCTAAAGGAACTTCTCTAAGTGGGAAACACACGAGAAGAAAAGGACCTACAAAAACAAACCCAAAACAATTAAGAAAATGATAGTAGGAACATACATATCGATAATTACCTTAAACGTGAATGGATTAAATGCTCCAACCAAAAGACACAGGCTTGCTAAA
>NC_041220.1:11191911-11192770 GCF_002837175.3 Physeter macrocephalus
CTCCTTCCTTCCTTCCTTCCTTCTTTCCCTCCCTCCCTCCCTCCCTCCCTCCTCCTTCCTTCTTCCTGTGTTGGGGCTTCGTTGCTGCGCGTGGGCTTTCTCTAGTTGTGGCAAGCGGGGGCTACTCTTCATTGTGGTGTGCGGGCTTCTCATTGTGGTGGCTTCTCTTGTTGTGGAGCATGGGCTCTAGGGTGCACGGGCTTCCGTAGCTGTGGCATGCAGGCTCAGTAGTTGTGGCATGCAGGCTCAGTAGTTGTGGCATGCAGGCTCAGTAGTTGTGGCATGCAGGCTCAGTAGTTGTGGCATGCAGGCTCAGTAGTTGTGGCATGCAGGCTCAGTAGTTGTGGCATGCACACCAATGGACAGATCATCCAGACAGAAAATTAATAAGGAAACACAAGCTTTAAATGACACAATATACCAGATATATTTAATTGATATTTATAGGACATTCCATCCAAAAACAGTAGATTACACTTTCTTAAGCGCACACAGAACATTCTCCAGGATAGATCACATATTGGGTCATAAATCAAGCCTCGGTAGATTTAAGAAAATTGAAATCATATCAAGCATCTTATCTGACCACAATGCTATGAGATTAGAAGTGAATTACAGGGAAAAAAATGTAAAAAACACAAACATATGGAGGCTAAGCAATACGCTACTAAATAACCAAAAGATCACTGAAGAAATCAAAGAGGAAATTAAAAAATACCTAGAGACAAATGACAATGAAAACACGACGATCCAAAACCTATGGGATGCAGCAAAAGCAGTTCTAAGAGGAAAGTTTATAGCTATACAAGCCTACCTCAAGAAACAAGAAAAATCTCAAGTAAACAACCTAACCTTACAC
>NC_041220.1:11195020-11204048 GCF_002837175.3 Physeter macrocephalus
AGTCAGGTCATGGAAACAACCTAAATGCCCATCGACAGATGAATGGATAAAGAAGATGTGGTACATATATACAATGGAATATTACTCAGCCATAAAAGGAACGAAATTGAGTCATTTGTAGAGATGTGGATGGACCTAGGGACTGTCATACAGAGTGAATTAAGTCAGAAAGAGAAAAACAAATATAAATGCACATGTGTGGAATCTAGAAAAATGGTGCAGATGAACCGGTTTTGCAAGGCAGAAATAGAGACATAGATGTAGAGAACAAATGTATGGACACCAAGGCGGGTGAAGTGGTGGTGGGGGATGGTGGTGATGGGATGAATTGGGAGATTGGGATTGACATACATACACTAATATGTATAAAATGGATAACTAATAAGAACCTGCTGTATAAAAAATTTAAAAAAACTTAATAAAAAAGAAAAAAATATACTAATTGAACACCATTGATGGGATTGGATGCTTTTCAGTTTTTATATTTTCCTGTATTCTCCATATTTCCCAATTTTCTAACTTTGCGATCAGAAATGAATTTATATTTAAAGGCTATATTGTTGGAACACTTTGCTTTCAATATGAAAAAGACATATTACTTATGAGACAATATTTAATCATAATTTAAGACTTTGGGTATCTGTTTTCCATTTATCTATTCCATATTGACTTTACTATTATGACGGTCATTTTGAGTGGCACTTCTTTCCCCAGTTAGAACAAACAACAAACAAATTAACAACAATATCAAAAAAAAAAAAGTAGAAGACAAAAACCCTAGGTATCTTCTTTGATTCCTCTCTTTCTCTCACCCCTCACGTACCATCCATCAGCAGTTCTCGGTGCTCCCCTCAAGATAACCAAGTCTGTTACCTTGTTTATTTGTACTATGACTATCCAAGCCAGACCACCATCGTCTCTCCTTTGACTATTGCAGTAATTTTCTAACTGGCTGGCTACTCCTACAACCCACCCTCCACCTAGAGGTTATCTCTTTTAGCTCTCTGATGGGCTTGCCCTAGCAGTTGGAATAACATCCAGGCATATTACCATGGTTTGTGAGGCCTTATGGGATCTGGCACTCTACCTTCCTGACCTGCCTCATCTCATACTCTCATTCCCTTGCGAACTCAGGCTTGCCCTGGGGAGTTTGTCCTTGATGGTGCCTCTGCTGGAAATGCTCTTCCCACTGATCTCATTCATCTCAAATATCTTCACCTCCACACTTTCCCCTTCAGTTTTTATCACTTTACTGTGATCCCACAGTTATTTTTTATGTAATATATATGACTCTCCAAGATCTATCTTGTTCATTTGATTTCTTGCTTATATTCTGTCTACCTCAGTGCAATAGTTGCTCCATCAAAAAAAGACCTATTGTCTCTTATTCTCTTTTGCATCCTCTGTGCCTAGAAGACAGTGTGGCTCCCATTTTTGAATTATTTGAATAGAAGAATCCACTGAGCACTTTGTGTATGCTAGAGCAGTGGTATTCAGACTGTAGTATAATAACCCAGGGTCTCACAATCTTCTCCTGGCCTACATATACACGCATACTTTTAAGAGAATTAATTTCTCAACCCTCAGTTTCCAGTTGTGATTTTCCATATAATTTCCTTGCTTGAGAAGCTTCTGATGTTTGCCAGTTCATCTTCCTTTGCCTTTCACAGTCTCCCACTCTACAAAAAAGAATAAAAAGGCAAACTTCTCATGTCTTCTGAATCTTTCTAGGATGCATTGTCTAGTCTTTAAAAATCTCTGGGGTATCAATCGAAGTTTTAATTCTTCAGGGAGTCCCTTGAGCACTTCCTACAGAAATGTTGCAGGGGATGATGTCTTATTTCACAGAGGCAATATTCCAAGTCCTCCTTCCTCCCTCCACCTGTCCTCCTCCTTTTTCTATTAGATTCCAGAAATGAGTAAGTGAGAATATTGACTTGGAGTGTTAACAGGTTTATTTGATGATTTAAACCTTTTCTGAAGAAGAATCTTCATTGGCTGGTTGGTGTGACAATGAGGATTGCTTTTTCCAATTAGATTATGGTGAAATACATTTACATATCTTTTCCTTAAACCAAATGAGCTAAATATGCTGCTTGACAGTATTAATGAAAATATGTTTAAAGCACATACAGCATATATAGCCTGCCAGAAAAATACGTCCTTTGCCATATTTAAACTAATGGGAAAATTGTTAGTGTTTAAAGTGTGCTAAGGATTATATAGATTTTCAATTTAATAGAACAAGTTTGAAATTATTGTGTGAAATAATGTGATCAACATAAAATTATTCAAGATAATCTCAGCATAAAATGCACTTGAATAGAAGAAAAATAAAAAGAGAGTCTGTCTTTCACATAGAATGTTCAGATTTATTATCCCTACCTTTCCTCATTTTCAGGCTAGCAGTACAGTTCTTTTTCCTAAGGGTTTGTGGAGGGTTATGATCCTATTCTATTTAGATACACACTCATCCACATACACGCTATCTTTTTTTAAATTAAAATTTCTTTCTCCTTCCTTCCTTCCTTCCTTCTTTCCCTCCCTCCCTCCCTCCCTCCCTCCTCCTTCCTTCTTCCTGTGTTGGGGCTTCGTTGCTGCGCGTGGGCTTTCTCTAGTTGTGGCAAGCGGGGGCTACTCTTCATTGTGGTGTGCGGGCTTCTCATTGTGGTGGCTTCTCTTGTTGTGGAGCATGGGCTCTAGGGTGCACGGGCTTCAGTAGTTGTGGCATGCAGGCTCAGTAGTTGTGGCATGCAGGCTCAGTAGTTGTGGCACATGGGCTTAGTTGCTCCGTGACATGTGGAATCTTCCTGGACCAGGGATCGAACCTGTGTCCTCTGCATTGGCAGGTGGATTCTTAACCACTGCACCACCCTGGAAGTCCTGATACATGCTATCTTAACTTGTAGCTCATGTAGAAGCAAAGAAGCCTTATTGAGAGAAAATTCTAGAAAGATTATTGCTTCAATAGATTTCCCATTCAAGGCATCAAATTCTTGAGATGGATAGGTTTCTATTTCAAATTCTTGAAATAGAAAAGTTGGATTCACTTTATATAATTTTGTAGTAATACAAATCGCTAACATTTATTGTGTGCTTCCTCTCTGTTGGACACAGGTCTAAGTACTTAACACACATGAGCTCTTTTAATCCTCATAATAGTTAATTCTGTTATGGCAGGTGCTGTTTATTTCTTCATTTCACACATAGTGACACTGAGGCTAAGAGGGAGATTAAGTAGTTTTTTCAAAATTAATGAATGTAAAACGAAATTAAGTTATTTGTAGTGAGGTGGATGGACCTAGGGACTGTCATACAGAGTGAAGAGTTACAGGGAAAAAAATGTAAAACACACAAACACATGGAGGCTAAACAATATGTTACTAAATAACTGAGAGATCACTGAAGAAATCAAAGAACACATAGAGACAAATGACAGTGAAAACACGATGATCCAAAACCTATGGGATGCAGTAGAAGCAGATCTAAGAGGGAAGTTTATAGCAATACAATCCTACCTCAAGAAACAAAAAAATCTTAAACAATCTAACTTTATACCTAAAGGAACTAGAGAAAGAAGAACAAACAAGCTAGTGGGAAGCAGCCACATAGCACAGGGAGATCAGCTCGTTGCTTTGTGACCACCCAGAGGGGTGGGATAGGGAGGGAGGGGGGAGACGCAAGAGGGAGGGGATATGGGGATATATGTATACATATGTATAGCTGATTCACTGTTATACAGCAGAAACTAGCACACCACTGTAAAGCAATTATACTCCAATAAAGATTTGTAAAGATCAGAGCAGAAATAAAATAGAAACAAAAAAACTATAGCAAAGATCAATAAAGCTAAAAGCTGGTTCTTTGAGAAGATAAAATTGATATACCTTTAGCCAGAATCATCAAGAAAAAGAGGGAGAGGACTCAAATCAATAAAATTGGAGATGAAAATGGAGAAGTTACAGCGGACATTGCAGAAATACAAAGCATCCTAAGAGACTACTACAAGCAACTCTATGCCAATAAAATGGACAACATAGAAGTTATGGACAAATTCTTAGAAAGGTATAACCTTCCAAGACTGAACCAGGAAGACACAGAAAATATGAACTGATCAATCACAAGTAATGAAACTGAAATTTTCCAACAAACAAAAGTCCAGGACCAGATGGCTGCACACGTGAATTCTATCAAACATTTAGAGAAGAGCTACCACCCATCTTTCTCAAACTCTTCCAAAAAATTGCATGGGAAGGAACACTCCCAAACTCATTCCACGAGGCCACCATCACCCTGACACCATCACCCTGACACCAAAACCAGAGACAGATACTATAAAAAAAGAAAGTTGTAGACCAAAATCACTGATGAATAAAGATGCAAAAATCCTCAACAAAATACTAGCCAACAGAATCCAACAACACATTAAAAGGATCATACACCATGATCAAGTGGGATTTATCCTAGGTATGCAAGGATTCTTCCATATATGCAAATCAATCAATGTGATACACCATAGTAACAAACTGAAGAATAAAAACCATATGATCATCTCAATAGATGCAGAAAAAGCTTTCGAAAAAATTCAACACTGATTTATTATAAAAACTCTCCAGAAAGTGGGCATAGAGGGAATCTACCTCAACATAATAAAGGTCAGGCCATATATGATAAATCTCAGCAAACATCATTCTCAATGCTGAAAAACTGAAAGCATTTCCTCTAAGACCAGGAGCAAGACAAGGATGTCCACTCTTATTCAACATATTTTTGGAAGTACTAGGCATGGCAATCAGCGAATAAAAAGAAATAAAAGGAATCCCAGTTGGAAAAGAAGAAGTAAAGCTGTCACTGTTTGCAGATGACATGATGCTATACATAGAAAATCCTAAAGATGCCACTAGAAAACTACTAGAGCTAATCAATGAATTTGGTAAAGTTGCAGGATACAAAATTAATGCACAGAAATCTCTTGCATTCCAATACACTAACAACAAAAGATCAGAAAGAGAAACTAAGGAAACAATCCCATTCATCATTGCAAGAAAAGAATAAAATACCTAGGAATAAACCTAGCTAAGGAGGTAAAGACCTGTACTCAGAAAACTAGAAGACACTGATGAAAGAAATCAAAGATGACACAAACAGGTGGAGAGATATACAATGTTCTTGGATTGGAAGAATCAATATTTTGAAAATGACTGTAGTACCCAAAGCAATCTACAGATTCAATGCAATTCCTATCAAATTACCAATGGCATTTTTTACAGAACTAGAACAAAAAATCTTAAAATTTGTATGGAGACACAAAAGACCCCGAGTAGCCAAAGCAGTCTTGAGGGAAAAAAATGGAGCTGGAGGAATCAGACTCCCTGACTTCAGACTATGCTGCAAAGCTACAGTAATCAAGACAATATGGTATTGGCACAAAAACACAAATATAGATCAATGGGACAGGAAAGAAAACCCAGAGATAAACTCATGCATCTGTGGTCAACTAATCTATGACAAAAGAGGCAAGGATATACAATGGAGAAAAGACAGTGTCTTCAGTAAGTGGTGCTGGGAAAACTGGACAGCTACATGTGAAAGAATGAAATTAGAACACTCCCTAACACCATACACAAAAAAATAAACTCAAAATGGATTAGAGACCTAAATGTAAGAATGAACACTATAAAATTCTTAAAGGAAAACATAGGAAGAATACTCTTTGACATAAATCACAGCAAGATCTTTTTTGATCCACCTCCTAGAATAATGGAAATAAAAACAAAAATAAACAAATGGGACCTAATGAAACTTAAAAGCTTTTGCACAGCAAAGGAAACCATAAACAAGACCAAAAGACAACCCTCAGAATGGGAGAAAATATTTGCAAATGAAGCAACTGACAAAGGAAAACTTCAAAGCTTTTGCACAGCAAAGGAAACCATAAACAAGAGGGAAAGATAACCCTCAGAATGGGAGAAAATATTTGCAAACGAATCACCAGACAAAAGATTAATCTCTAAAATATATCAACAGCTCATGCAACTCAATATTAAAAAAACAAACAACTGAATCGAAAAATGGGCAGAAGACCTAAATAGACATTTCTCCAAAGAAGACATACAGATGGCCAAGAGGCACATGAAAATCTGCTCAACATCACTAATTATTAGAGAAGTGCAAATCAAAACTACAGTGAGGTGTATCACCTCACCAGTTAGAATGGGCATCATCAGAAAATACAAACAAGAAATGCTGGAGAGGGTGTGGAGAAAAGGGAACCCTCCTGTACTGTTGGTGGGAATGTAAATTGATATAGCCACCATGGAGAACTGTTTGGAAGTTCCTTAAAAAACGAAAAATAGTATTACCACATGACCCATCAATCCCACTACTGGGCATATACCCCGATAAAACCTTAATTCAAAAAGACACATGCACCCCAATGTTCATTGCAGCACTATTTACAATAGCCAGGTCATGGAAACAACCTAAATGCCCATCGACAGATGAATGGATAAAGAAGATGTGGTACATATATACAATGGAATATTACTCAGCCATAAAAGGAACGAAATTGAGTCATTTGTAGAGATGTGGATGGACCTAGGGACTGTCATACAGAGTGAATTAAGTCAGAAAGAGAAAAACAAATATAAATGCACATGTGTGGAATCTAGAAAAATGGTGCAGATGAACCGGTTTTGCAAGGCAGAAATAGAGACATAGATGTAGAGAACAAATGTATGGACACCAAGGCGGGTGAAGTGGTGGTGGGGGATGGTGGTGATGGGATGAATTGGGAGATTGGGATTGACATACATACACTAATATGTATAAAATGGATAACTAATAAGAACCTGCTGTATAAAAAATTTAAAAAAACTTAATAAAAAAGAAAAAAATATACAAATTGAACACCATTGATGGGATTGGATGCTTTTCAGTTTTTATATTTTCCTGTATTCTCCATATTTCCCAATTTTCTAACTTTGCGATCAGAAATGAATTTATATTTAAAGGCTATATTGTTGGAACACTTTGCTTTCAATATGAAAAAGACATATTACTTATGAGACAATATTTAATCATAATTTAAGACTTTGGGTATCTGTTTTCCATTTATCTATTCCATATTGACTTTACTATTATGACGGTCATTTTGAGTGGCACTTCTTTCCCCAGTTAGAACAAACAACAAACAAATTAACAACAATATCAAAAAAAAAAAGTAGAAGACAAAAACCCTAGGTATCTTCTTTGATTCCTCTCTTTCTCTCACCCCTCACGTACCATCCATCAGCAGTTCTCGGTGCTCCCCTCAAGATAACCAAGTCTGTTACCTTGTTTATTTGTACTATGACTATCCAAGCCAGACCACCATCGTCTCTCCTTTGACTATTGCAGTAATTTTCTAACTGGCTGGCTACTCCTACAACCCACCCTCCACCTAGAGGTTATCTCTTTTAGCTCTCTGATGGGCTTGCCCTAGCAGTTGGAATAACATCCAGGCATATTACCATGGTTTGTGAGGCCTTATGGGATCTGGCACTCTACCTTCCTGACCTGCCTCATCTCATACTCTCATTCCCTTGCGAACTCAGGCTTGCCCTGGGGAGTTTGTCCTTGATGGTGCCTCTGCTGGAAATGCTCTTCCCACTGATCTCATTCATCTCAAATATCTTCACCTCCACACTTTCCCCTTCAGTTTTTATCACTTTACTGTGATCCCACAGTTATTTTTTATGTAATATATATGACTCTCCAAGATCTATCTTGTTCATTTGATTTCTTGCTTATATTCTGTCTACCTCAGTGCAATAGTTGCTCCATCAAAAAAAGACCTATTGTCTCTTATTCTCTTTTGCATCCTCTGTGCCTAGAAGACAGTGTGGCTCCCATTTTTGAATTATTTGAATAGAAGAATCCACTGAGCACTTTGTGTATGCTAGAGCAGTGGTATTCAGACTGTAGTATAATAACCCAGGGTCTCACAATCTTCTCCTGGCCTACATATACACGCATACTTTTAAGAGAATTAATTTCTCAACCCTCAGTTTCCAGTTGTGATTTTCCATATAATTTCCTTGCTTGAGAAGCTTCTGATGTTTGCCAGTTCATCTTCCTTTGCCTTTCACAGTCTCCCACTCTACAAAAAAGAATAAAAAGGCAAACTTCTCATGTCTTCTGAATCTTTCTAGGATGCATTGTCTAGTCTTTAAAAATCTCTGGGGTATCAATCGAAGTTTTAATTCTTCAGGGAGTCCCTTGAGCACTTCCTACAGAAATGTTGCAGGGGATGATGTCTTATTTCACAGAGGCAATATTCCAAGTCCTCCTTCCTCCCTCCACCTGTCCTCCTCCTTTTTCTATTAGATTCCAGAAATGAGTAAGTGAGAATATTGACTTGGAGTGTTAACAGGTTTATTTGATGATTTAAACCTTTTCTGAAGAAGAATCTTCATTGGCTGGTTGGTGTGACAATGAGGATTGCTTTTTCCAATTAGATTATGGTGAAATACATTTACATATCTTTTCCTTAAACCAAATGAGCTAAATATGCTGCTTGACAGTATTAATGAAAATATGTTTAAAGCACATACAGCATATATAGCCTGCCAGAAAAATACGTCCTTTGCCATATTTAAACTAATGGGAAAATTGTTAGTGTTTAAAGTGTGCTAAGGATTATATAGATTTTCAATTTAATAGAACAAGTTTGAAATTATTGTGTGAAATAATGTGATCAACATAAAATTATTCAAGATAATCTCAGCATAAAATGCACTTGAATAGAAGAAAAATAAAAAGAGAGTCTGTCTTTCACATAGAATGTTCAGATTTATTATCCCTACCTTTCCTCATTTTCAGGCTAGCAGTACAGTTCTTTTTCCTAAGGGTTTGTGGAGGGTTATGATCCTATTCTATTTAGATACACACTCATCCACATACACGCTATCTTTTTTTAAATTAAAATTTCTTTCTCCTTCCTTCCTTCCTTCCTTCCTTCCTTCTTTCCTTCCCTCCCTCCTCCCCT
>NC_041220.1:11205091-11211708 GCF_002837175.3 Physeter macrocephalus
GGGGAGGGGGAAGGGTAAGCTGGGACGAAGTGAGAGAGTGGCATGGACATATATACACTACCAAACGTAAAATAGATAGCTAGTGGGAAGCAGCCACATAGCACAGGGAGATCAGCTCGTTGCTTTGTGACCACCCAGAGGGGTGGGATAGGGAGGGAGGGGGGAGACGCAAGAGGGAGGGGATATGGGGATATATGTATACATATGTATAGCTGATTCACTGTTATACAGCTGAAACTAGCACACCACTGTAAAGCAATTATACTCCAATAAAGATGTTAAAAACAAACAAACATGAAAACAAAATTAATGAGTGTAGAAACCAGAATCCAAACCAGAAATGTGGATTCCGAAATTTAACCTATATATTATACAGGACAAAACCAGAATGAGATTTTAAGATGTTGAGAAGAAAGCCAAAAAAAATATTTTGAGACAGCTCTGACCCTCATTCTGTAATCCATTATATTATTACTTATTTATATTGTATATTGTATGCTATCTACATGACATGGTATCCAAATACTGTTATGTGGTTTCTCCATAAGCAAAGCAAGCAGGGGCCCCTATAGGTTCTTCTTTCAGTTTCTGGAGAACCTTCTGCTTGTTGTATGACATTCTTTCTTTATTCTTTTTAATCTTGGGTGCCTGCTTCTTTCTTTGAATACTTTATTATGAATCACTAAATGTTCTTAGATCCTACTTACACCCTTGTTTAATATTCAGTCTTGGACATGCAACTGTTGGCCTAGGAAAGTCTGTAGGATGACACAACCATTTCTTTCTCTCCTGCCTCCCTCCCCGCCCCCATCTCTCTTTTGATTGTGAACTCAACACTTTGTTCGTTCTTTGCTAATGGATGCATTCTTTCTGCAGAATTAATATTCCTGTGACCAGTTGTTTAATTTAAGAGTCATTTAAAACTCCTCTTGATACCTGGCAGTGGCTCTGTCATTGGAATACTGGTTTGGAATACTAAGCCTCTCCCAATTACACACTGTTAGGGCAGCAATAGCATTAAGAATAGTGTCATTTAATATCTTATAATATTATTGTCACTCTGTGCATTGAGGCAGAAAGATATGAATTCACAATTTGTCTTCAGCATCATAAATACATGATTCAAATCTCAACTTTACCTCTCAGACCCCACTTTTGTTTATCTGATAAGAATAATTATAGTTACCTAACGAAGTTGTTAGGATTCAAATGAAATAACATATGCACTCACTAAATATGAGGTCACCTCTTCCAGTGATATGTGACTAAATTTTTTTAAAAGCCACATAAGGGAAACAAGAAAAAACCTTTTATGTTAATATAGCTTCTTGAAAAGAAAATTTATTTTAAAGTTATACAAAAATGGTAACAATATTATATAGATGTACCAGATGCTTACAGAGCAAGAGTCTTTTTGTTTGTTTGAAATAAGAACATGTCTCTGGCAATGACAGAGTCTCTACTTTTGTTTGGATTAGTTAATTCCTTTATCAGCAACACTGAGCTCTATAAATGTTAGTGCAGCTATTTGTCTTTGAATGAGGTACTTAACCAATCTGGATTTCAGTTTCTTCATCCTCAAAGAGAAGTACATCTTCCAAATGTCAAATTTTGTTCAGTAGTTATTCACCAAGGCAGAGCTCACAATTTCCAAGATGCAAAATCTCCATGTAGTGGCAACTCAAGTTTTTTTTTTTTTAAGAAATAAATGGGCTGAATTTATTATGTCCCTTTTGTTGTAATATATGTTATATAATTCCTCCTAAAATAAGTAAAATTTTAAGTTAAAGAACAACTTAGGGAATAAAATATGCTTTAATACATTTAATAAAATCTTTTAATTATATTTTACAGATCTAGAGTAAATCTATTAATTGTTTTAATATTAGGCTTTTCTACCAATTTAAAATTTATCTCAACATAATCTGAAATAATTTCAATCTGATACTATATCTGAGGATTTTATTACTAAAATATCATATGAAATAAAAGTCATGCCTCTTTTTCCCCTAGATTCTAAAATCTATACCCCTGTTCTAATTCATGAATTACAAAAAACAGAATTTTAAATAATGAAAGTTTGAAAATATGTATATGATTTAGTTAAGTTCAGTGATAACACAGGCAAATACAAGGTAAGTGGAAGAAAGAAACTTACTATCATATTTCTAATTTTATCATGTAACAGACTGCATTCCCAGATGTACTTTTGCTCTTTTTTTATAAAATACACTATATCTGTTTGTTTATAATGGGACATTATTTTTATCTTCCTATTTATGGGGCAATACTGAATCTAGTTTGTCATTAACTTTGAACTAGAAAAAATGATATTCAGAATGACATTTTATCGTCAGGTGTGTATATATATCCTGCATTTCACAGATTTTGTGCATGTATTTTAATGAATTAGAGGGCCTCACAGAATTCATCTCTTCAGTCCTCTAGTTTTATGAATGGGGAAGCAGTTCAAGAGAAATTATATCCACAGATATATTGTGAAACAATGTCATTGCTGAATGTGACCATTATATGTTGACTTCAGAAACAACACTTAAAAAAAGGACAAATCTAAGATTCTGTTTTTAAAATGATTCTGACAGAATTTGTACTTCATGCCAACATATAACTGAATGGAAATTGGTATATTCTTTAATACTCTACCATTTGTATTATAAAGAATACAACTACAACAGTATAACAAAAGCGAGGCAGTAATGGTTTGCAGATATACTCATTTCTTTTTTTCCCCCTTACCAGACCAATACTGACTTTCAGTTTACTCATCTAACATTTATATTTGAACTGGACCATACATTGAAATATTCGATTCTGTATTACTCCATATGCTGATTTGTATTGTCAAGTGTCTGTATTACTGAAATTTTGTACACAGACCCAGACATACACATATTTATGAATGTTGAGTGTATTAACTTTTAAATTTAATCTCCTAGTATGTATTCTAATTTGTATTTCAGAAATTATTTTCCTCCAGTTTTTGTGTTATCTTACATTGATACATTAATTTTCCTTATTCATATTTGTGTCTGTGACCATGAGCTGTTTTGTGAAATATTGTAAGAAAAATTTTAAAATTAAGTGATAGATATTTACAACATATAACAGGAACAAGATATGCTACCAGCTTTATACACCTTTTGCACTAAGTTTTTTCCTACAAAGCAACATATGATCTACTATTATTTCAAAAACAATGAAAAACTATTGGCAAATAAATAATAAATGTGAATTGATATATATGAATGTGAATTTCCTTTAACAGATGCCTTATTATGTAGTCTATATAAAAGTTAAAAACTAAAAAACTTATTTTTGCTAGAAAAAAAGATTTAATTTGAAAATGCATTTGGATACTTTAATTTTTCATTTACATAAAAGTCTTTGTGATATTTTTAATTAACTGCCCAATAAATCTTAAATTGGTTTTGAAAGTTACAAGAAAAAAAATTGACTTTATTGCTAAAAAGGAAGATCTTGTGCACCCTCTGCTGTTATGTTTGCACAACTACAGGTTATTTATTTTAAACTTGGTCATTTTCTTTTTAGTAAAAAAATAAAATTTGAGGTAAATCCAGTGATTTTAGTATTTAGAAAACAAATAAACTGTTATAAATGTCTAATTGAAGCATTCCTTTGAACTAAGGGACTATAAACCGACTTGTTTGGTTTGTTTACTAGCCTTGGAAAGAATTATATAATGGCATCAATTTATTGTTAATGAGTAAAAGTCGTAATGTCACATGCTTCCAAATCATATAATTCCAATTTATTAGCCAACTGTATAATCTGTGGTGGTTTAATGTTTGTATTATGGAAATACTAAAACATTAAAAAGATTGTGAAAAGCCTGGAACAAATTATTTGTGTCTGAACTATCACTGACAACAGTTAGATGAATTATCATATGGTAAAGGAATAGTGAGTTTTTTTTAGTGAAATGAAATAGAATTTGAGTTTTTAGAAAAGTAAATTTCAATTTATAAGCATACATTTTGGACTGATGGTCACATAAAACATGAATTTTAGTGTTAAAAATGTAGGTTCATGAAAAATACAAAGTCTTTATATTAATGTAAGGATTCTTGGCACTTCTGTAGGTCTTATTTACTTAAATACTTTGTGTTACAATTTAAAAGATTTGAAGAGTTTATTAAAACACTCAGAATTGATTTTTGTATTTTGTCATATTTGGTCAGATTATTTTTATAAAAATAATTTCCCACATTCTCATTCTCTTTCAGAGGCAGCTACTTTATTAATTTTTGTGTACCCTTCAAATTACTTTTAACACATTTACATGCCTATAATTATGTAATTTTGATAGGCCATATGTTTTTATACTATCTTAATTTGAATTTTGTAAGTTTTAATTATAAAAGTAATTCATGAATTTATTTTCATTGTTGAAACTTCATATTATTTGTTACATTGATGCCCCCATTGATGACAACCCCCAGTACAAAAGCCCTCTTCAAGGATAACTCCTGTTCACACTTTGAAGTACATCCTTCCAGATTTTTTCGTATGCATTTACACACATATGAATCTGTAGAATATTTATTTATTTATTCATTAAAAATTTTTTTTTTTTTGCGGTATGCGGGCCTCTCACTGTTGTGGCCTCTCCTCTTTCTCTCACCCCTCACGTACCATCCATCAGCAGTTCTCGGTGCTCCCCTCAAGATAACCAAGTCTGTTACCTTGTTTATTTGTACTATGACTATCCAAGCCAGACCACCATCGTCTCTCCTTTGACTATTGCAGTAATTTTCTAACTGGCTGGCTACTCCTACAACCCACCCTCCACCTAGAGGTTATCTCTTTTAGCTCTCTGATGGGCTTGCCCTAGCAGTTGGAATAACATCCAGGCATATTACCATGGTTTGTGAGGCCTTATGGGATCTGGCACTCTACCTTCCTGACCTGCCTCATCTCATACTCTCATTCCCTTGCGAACTCAGGCTTGCCCTGGGGAGTTTGTCCTTGATGGTGCCTCTGCTGGAAATGCTCTTCCCACTGATCTCATTCATCTCAAATATCTTCACCTCCACACTTTCCCCTTCAGTTTTTATCACTTTACTGTGATCCCACAGTTATTTTTTATGTAATATATATGACTCTCCAAGATCTATCTTGTTCATTTGATTTCTTGCTTATATTCTGTCTACCTCAGTGCAATAGTTGCTCCATCAAAAAAAGACCTATTGTCTCTTATTCTCTTTTGCATCCTCTGTGCCTAGAAGACAGTGTGGCTCCCATTTTTGAATTATTTGAATAGAAGAATCCACTGAGCACTTTGTGTATGCTAGAGCAGTGGTATTCAGACTGTAGTATAATAACCCAGGGTCTCACAATCTTCTCCTGGCCTACATATACACGCATACTTTTAAGAGAATTAATTTCTCAACCCTCAGTTTCCAGTTGTGATTTTCCATATAATTTCCTTGCTTGAGAAGCTTCTGATGTTTGCCAGTTCATCTTCCTTTGCCTTTCACAGTCTCCCACTCTACAAAAAAGAATAAAAAGGCAAACTTCTCATGTCTTCTGAATCTTTCTAGGATGCATTGTCTAGTCTTTAAAAATCTCTGGGGTATCAATCGAAGTTTTAATTCTTCAGGGAGTCCCTTGAGCACTTCCTACAGAAATGTTGCAGGGGATGATGTCTTATTTCACAGAGGCAATATTCCAAGTCCTCCTTCCTCCCTCCACCTGTCCTCCTCCTTTTTCTATTAGATTCCAGAAATGAGTAAGTGAGAATATTGACTTGGAGTGTTAACAGGTTTATTTGATGATTTAAACCTTTTCTGAAGAAGAATCTTCATTGGCTGGTTGGTGTGACAATGAGGATTGCTTTTTCCAATTAGATTATGGTGAAATACATTTACATATCTTTTCCTTAAACCAAATGAGCTAAATATGCTGCTTGACAGTATTAATGAAAATATGTTTAAAGCACATACAGCATATATAGCCTGCCAGAAAAATACGTCCTTTGCCATATTTAAACTAATGGGAAAATTGTTAGTGTTTAAAGTGTGCTAAGGATTATATAGATTTTCAATTTAATAGAACAAGTTTGAAATTATTGTGTGAAATAATGTGATCAACATAAAATTATTCAAGATAATCTCAGCATAAAATGCACTTGAATAGAAGAAAAATAAAAAGAGAGTCTGTCTTTCACATAGAATGTTCAGATTTATTATCCCTACCTTTCCTCATTTTCAGGCTAGCAGTACAGTTCTTTTTCCTAAGGGTTTGTGGAGGGTTATGATCCTATTCTATTTAGATACACACTCATCCACATACACGCTATCTTTTTTTAAATTAAAATTTCTTTCTCCTTCCTTCCTTCCTTCCTTCCTTCCTTCTTTCCCTCCCTCCCTCCCTCCCTCCCTCCTCCTTCCTTCTTCCTGTGTTGGGGCTTCGTTGCTGCGCGTGGGCTTTCTCTAGTTGTGGCAAGCGGGGGCTACTCTTCATTGTGGTGTGCGGGCTTCTCATTGTGGTGGCTTCTCTTGTTGTGGAGCATGGGCTCTAGGGTGCACGGGCTTCAGTAGTTGTGGCATGCAGGCTCAGTAGTTGTGGCATGCAGG
>NC_041220.1:11216793-11219489 GCF_002837175.3 Physeter macrocephalus
TCCGCGGCATGTGGGATCTTCCCGGACCGGGGCACGAACCCGTGTCCCCTGCATTGACAAGTGGACTCTCAACCACTGCGCCACCAGGGAAGTCCTAGAATATTTATTATTTAAAAATTTTCATAATACATTTGTAATTTACATAAATTTTATATAACATATCAGTTAGGTACTGATTTTATTAATTAAATGCCTTGGAGATTTTTTTTGTTAGATAATATCTTTTACCCTATATGTTTAATTCTTGTCCGTTACGCTGTGGAATAGATAATACCATATTTTACTTTTTCAAGTCTCCTATCAATGGACATTTATATTATTTTTAATTTCAACTGTTATAAACCTGCCTTGAATGTCTCTATATATGTTTCTCATGTTTCTGTGTGCAGATATGTGAGTATTATTCTAGGGTAGATGCTGAGAAGTGAAATTACTTAATTTGATATTTTGATACATAATTTTCTACAATGATCTTAACAATTTGGACTCCTTCATAAGTATCTATAGGTACTCCTTCATTCGTTCAAACTTGATATTATTTAGTCTAAAAATGTTATGGGTGAAAAACAGTATCTGTGGTTTTCTTGATTAATAATGGAGTTAAATATCTGTTCATATGTTGATTAGTGATTTGTGTTTCTTCCATGAAATTCTTGTCTATATTTTTTGTTACCTTTTTCCCTATGTGTTGTCTGTTTCTTACTGGCTTGTAGGAGCTCCTTCTATATTCTTTAATTACTAATGGGTTTCAATATGTTTTTATATATTCACTGGTAATTTGTATATCTTCTGGGATTTGCATGTTCATATTCTTTGCCCATTTATTTTTCTGTTTGAATTGTCTTATTCTTACTGATTTATAAGAATTCTTTGTATATTCCAGATATCAATCCTTTGCCTGTTTTATATGTTTCAAATATTTTTCCCATTCCTAAGAGAAATCTACAAATAGTTGACTGGCATGGAATACAGAAGACCTGCCAGTGTCTCAGGGTATAAGTAAGTGTTCCAGATCCCATGGGATTCATCTGAAACTAGATGCCATTTTCAACCACATCCTTGATTAGCTTTACCCCGTCCTATCATGCCTTCTTTCCTTACCTTCTCTTGAGAGTAATTCTCGAATAAATTGCTTGAATAAGGATTCCTTGCTAAAACATAAACAAGACGAAAAGACAACCCTCAGAATGGAAGACAATATTTGCAAATGAAGCAAATGACAAAGGATTAATCTCCAAAATTTACAAGCAGCTCATGCAGCTCAATATCAAAAAAACACACAACCCAGTCCAAAAATGGGCAGAAGACCTAAACAGACATTTCTCCGAAGAAGATATACAGATTGCAAACAAACACATGAAAGAATGCTCAACATCACTAATCATTAGAGAAATGTAAATCAAAACTACAATGAGGTATCACCTCACACCAGTCAGAATGGCCATCATTAAAAAAAACCTACAAACAGTAAATGCTGGAGAGGGCGTGGAGAAAAGGGAACACTCTTGCACTGCTGGTGGGAATGTAAATTGATACAGCCACTATGGAGAACAGTATGGAGGTTCCTTAAAAATCTACAAATAGAACTACCATACAACCCAGCAATCCCGCTACTCGGCATATACCCTGAGAAAACCGTAATTCAAAAAGAGTCATGTACCACAATGTTCATTGCAGCACTATTTACAATAGCCAGGACATGGAAGCAATCTAAGTGTCCATTGACAGATGAATGGATAAAGACGATGTGGCACATATATACAATGGAATATTACTCAGTCATAAAACAAAACGAAATTGAGTTATTTGTAGTGAGGTGGATGGACCTAGAGTCTGTCATGCAGAGTGAAGTAAGTCAGAAAGAGAAAAACAAATACCATATGCTAACACATATATATGGAATCTAAAAAAAAAAAAAAAAAAGTGGTTCTGAAGAACCGAGGGGCAGGACAGGAATAAAGGCGCAGATGTAGAGAATGGACTTGAGGATATGGGGAGGGGGAAGGGTAAGCTGGGACGAAGTGAGAGAGTGGCATGGACTTAATATACACTACCAAATGTAAGATAGATAGCTAGTGGGAAGCAGCTGCATAGCACAGGGAGATCAGTGCAGTGCTTTGTCACCATCTAGAGGGGTGGGATAGGGAGGGTGGGAGGGAGATGCAAGACGAAAGAGATATGGGGATATATATATATGTGTATAGCTGATTCACTTTGTTATAAAGCAGAAACTAACACACAATTATAAAGCAATTATACTCCAATAAAGATGTTTAAAAAAAAAAAAAAACCCAAATCTTGAGGTCCTAACAGGTCTAGTATATTTCCCAGTGGTTAATAAGCTCACCTTCCTAATGAAAACAAGCCATAATGGCAAGACAGTAATGGCAACTTCCAATTTTATTGTATCCCCAACGCATACCACACAAAACTGGATAGAAGGCTGACAATTTAGAGTTGTCAAATGATAGAGAGGGCTTCCCTGGTGGCGCAGTGGTTGCGCGTCCGCCTGCCGATGCAGGGGAACCGGGTTTGTGCCCCGGTCTGGGAGGATCCCACATGTCGCGGAGCGGCTGGGCCCGTGAGCCATGGCCGCTGAGCCTGTGCGTCCGGGGCCTGTGCTCCGCAACGGGAGAGGCCACAACAGAGGGAGGCCCGCATACCACAAAAAAAAAAAAAAAAAAAAAAAAAAAAGA
>NC_041220.1:11220853-11235149 GCF_002837175.3 Physeter macrocephalus
ATACACTACCAAATGTAAAATAGCTAGCTAGTGAGAAGCAGCCGCATAGCACAGGGAGATCAGCTCAGTGCTCTGTGACCACCTAGAGGGGTGGGATAGGGAGGGTGGGAGGGAGACGCAAGAGGGAGGAGATATGGGGATATATGTATATGTATAGCAGATTCAGTTTGTTATAAAACAAACTAACACAGCACTATAAAGCAATAAAGATGTTAAAAAAAATTCCTTGTTTAGGCTCTGCTTCTAAGAAACCTAACCTACAACATTGCAAGGAATTGTTTTTCCAAAATAATATTTTAAGACCAAACGAAATTCTCCAATGTAAGAAGATGTAAAATTTTCTTTATTAACAAACATATATACTTTTGGATGTTTTCTGTCCTCTCTAAAGTTGCATACTTGTTGTGACATTTTCATTGTTTAACAAATTTATCAAATTCATTCTTTTGAGAACCATGTTCGGGGTCTGAGACGGACAGTCTTTGCATATTCATAATATTGTCAGTTATTTGCTTCTTTAAGTCTGGGTTATTTTGTTGAAAGTAAAAAAAATAATACTGAGTAAATGAACTTAATATTTACTTAATAAAAAATTGAAATGAATGTAGGCAGTTATACATATGTGTATTAATTAGTGTATTAATTCCAAGCCCCAAGCCCATTGACGTATGGGTACTCTGGCCTCTAACCTTCCTTTTTGTCCCCTTCAAGATTGACTGGAAATGACAGTATTATTTGTCTACTAGTAGACAGAATTAGAACTTCAGCTGAGAGAAGTTGGGGAGGTTATAAACTAATTAAAATGTACTTGGCTGTGAAATAGTTCAAGTATGGTTAATTTTTCTTGATAATTTATAGTTATTAAACATTTATCATGTGCTAGACCTTGTTCTAAGTGCTTTTTGGTTTTACTTATTAGATCATCACAAAATCTTTAAGATAGTTGCAGCTATTATCCTCATGAAGGCTCAGGGAGTTTAAATAACTTTTTAAGCCACTCTCAAGTCACACAGCTCTTATGTGTAGTGCTGAATTCAAATCGAGATATTTTTGCATGAGAGTCTTCTTTCTTAACAGTTATGCCTTCGTTGTGTATAAATGCCAGAGCATAAACTATAACGTTCTTTAAGTATAAACGTAGTCTCATTTTTTACTCAAGCCTGGGTCACATGTAGATATGACTTTTAGACTTTTTTCTTCTTTCACTACTAACTTCTGTCTAATTTCTGGTCAAAATCCATTCTTCTCTCTATGTTTCTCTTCTCCCTCTGTTGTTTCTTCTGGTCAATGAAGAACTGAGCTTATATCTGGCTGGGTTTCAAGATTGCATGTCTTTCTAAATACGTATTATGGTCCCTGTCGTTCTATTAATTCAGACAAGGAATGCATCTGCTTCCCTAAATCCTGCTAGAATAATCTCTTTGAAATGTATTATTGTAACTGTTCCCATTATCATGCAATTTAGCAGCCTCTCTTTCTCTTTTTACCTAGGAGATTGATTTATTGATTTACAGATCCAATAAGGGACAACCTATCTCTGCTTACATGCAAGTTTTAGGGTCAAATCATTTTTATGTAAGCAAGCATTTCTGACATAAGCAGTTATTTGTATTATTTTTTTCTTTATTGTTGAAAATAACTTACTGTACTCAGTGTGGCTAAATTATATGCAAATTTAATAAATTGTTAATTGAACATCCAATCAATTATGTGATTTCTAACTCTTGCTATCTTTGGCTGACAGTCTCATTCTCTTCCCGGTGACCGATCAATAACCCACTTGGTCCTGATCAGTCATCCTTTTAATGTATCTCATATTGTTCTCACTAACCCTGCTGATTGAAGTGGCCCTTGTCCATGTGTGTCAGTGATTTATCGTTAAAAACGCCTCTATTAGTTCCATATTTTTTTAAATGAAAACAATAAAACATTTTAGAAATACATTTAAAGATAAATTACATCATAGTTAAAGTAAAATTAGGAGTATGGGATTAACAGATATACCCTACTGTATATAAAATAGATAAGCAACAAGGATTTACTGTAAAACACGGGGAATGATATTCAATATCTTGTAATAGCCTATAATGGAAAACAATCTAAAATATATGTAAATATAACTGAATTACTTTGTGGTACACCTGAAGCTAACACAATATTGCAAATCAACTATACTTCAATTTTATAAAAAAGATTATTGAGATGTAAATTGCATGAACTTTGTAATAGAAAGAATCTGAGCCGGAGGGCTTTCCAGCTAAGCCATAACACCTATCAGGACTCATTTAAATCTGCATCAAAATGTCATAATTAGATAAGATTGACTTGGAAGCTTACTCAAGCTATTATCTATTTAATTTTGGTGAAAATTCATCAGTGTCCTTTGATATGTTTACATATGATTTGTTTTCTGCCATTGCTTTCTTAATGTTGAAAGTTGTTACCTAGAGAGTATTTGGTTTCTGTGAATTTTCTTTTTTTCCATTTTCACCATGTATCATTGATTTTATTTTAAGTGTGGTCATTTAGGCTTTACCTGGTTATTTTCTGATATCTTTTCTCAGAGAGGATAGAACTGAGACTGTATTTAACTTATGCAGCATTCCCCACAAACACTTCAAATATTGATCATTGTTTTTAAATTCCAATAAAAATGTATACTTTAGGGATGTTTATCATAAGGGGTTAGAATACTGACCCCAATTTATACACCTCCACCTCCCCCCAAAATTTTTGATGATTTTTTAAACAGTGATTGGGGCAGATTTTGAAAAGTAGCTCATTTTCATAATCACTGTATGTGCTGTACCATCATGCACCACTTGCTTGAATGCATTTCATTAAAAAAGGAAGAAAGTGCAAATTTACTCTGTACCAAGCAGAGTGTTAAGTTTCTTTGTGATGTTGTACCTTTCATCCTTAAAGAAAAATCACTCTAAAATAATTATTATCTGTGTTCTCATTCATGCTACTGGTAAGTGGCAGAGCTTGGATTTGAAACCAAAATTTTTTTTATGCTGATTGCATGTCTGTGTAAAGGGTACTTTCTTTGTGTAGGCTTGTTTTTGCAATAATATACCACTAATTTGGGGAGAGAGACAAAGGATACTTAGTACTATCTCAGATGTGGGACATCAGGTCCCTTCATCATCTTTGGCTCATAGTGAAAAAATATGAGGGCTGTCCAAATTCTAGGAAAACAGAAAAATGACAGGAAACAAAAAGATTAAGGGGGTTTTGTTTTGTTTCTCTTACCTGCACAGATAGACATACCTGTTTTTGCATATGGTAATCAGTTTCCAAGACGATAGGTGTGAAACCCTTCAAGGTTATTCTATGTCTTGGTTAATGCCTTTGGAATTATGGAAAAAAAGTATAATTTTTCTCAGTATATTTTACTTCTTTAAGGTATTTTACTTTTATTCTAATATTAAATAGGTAACAAATTAATGATCCATAAAACCCCTTGAACTAGAATTTACATCTTTCTCAACCATGCTAATTAAGAAATTCAGCTCCAATTTTATTCAGAATAGATCTGCCATATAATGTGGTGCTCTATTAAGGGTGATGATAGTGTTTGCTAAGGTTGTAGAGATCACTGAATAAAGTACTTTCTGGGAGCTTTTTGTTAAATTGTGCTCAGGAGCAAAGGATCCTTTTTCTTCAGTTGAGATCAAACTGAGTTTCATACCACTTCTAATACAGTCAGTCTGCATCTGTGGAGGTAGTATGGTCTACAAATCAGTATAACTTTTGTTTATTTAGACAGCATTTGAAGTGTAATTAGAAGACACTGTTCTTACATACAGAATTTGTTTTTCCAAAGAAAATATTTATGGTAATAAAGGTCCCTGGACTATGGGCAGGTCTAATTCAACCTGTATGTTTTTAGGATCTGTTATGGTTAAAGTGACTATGACTCCTGAACCAGGAAACATTAGATGAGAATTGAGAAAATATATTTTATCTGATTTGGAAATTTATAAAAATATATGAAAAATATGTACAAGGTTTTCTAAGGAATTAAAGGAAATTGTTATAATAATAAATTTATGATAAAAATAAAAATATCATGTTGTAATGTTGTATTTGTCTTTCATGAATAAGTTGAAGTTGATTTGATGATATATTGTTATTCAACTTGTTAACATTGTCTTCAAATGTTAGCAAATTGTAGATATTGATTTTACAGTTTGAAAGACTTTCAGTTAACTCATGACTCTAAAAGTTGTAATTCAACATAATTAACCTCAGAATTGTAGCATTTCATTTTTAGTAGTGAGACAGAAAATATGTTTGTGTTTGAAATACTGTTTTGTTCGAGTGAAAACTTCATCTTATGAAATCCATTGACTATAGGTACTAATTGTGTATTAGGCACCTGGGGTCTCAAAGCAAAGCAAAAATGGCCTTTGCCATTAACAGGCTTAAGGTAGGAACTTCCCTGGTAGTGCAGTGGTTAAGAATCCGCCTGCCAATGCGGGGGATATGGGAAGATGGTCCGGGAAGATTCCACATGCCGCAGAGCAGCTAAGCCTGTGTGCCACAACTACTGAAGCCCAAGCGCCTAGAGCCCATGTCCACAACAAGAGAAGCCACCGCAATGAGAAGCCCGTGCACCGCAATGAAGGGTAGACCCTGCTCGCCACAACTAGAGAAAGCCCGCATGCATCAACGAAGACCCAATGAAACCAAAAATAAAATTAAAAAAAAAAAGCTTAAGGTAAAATAGTAAAGTCAGATAAACAGATGTTTACTATGTAAGGTAATACTTGAGGATGCATAAAGGAGGAGTGCTAAGTCCAAAATGGAAGAGAGTAGGAAGGGGGATGAGAGATGGCATTCTGGAAGGGACCATGTTGTAGAAATAGGAATTTTACCACATCACAGTTACTGGAAGGGCATTCCAAGCACATGGTTCTACATCTGCTAATGCCTTGATGGTGAAAGTGAACAGAAAGTGGCAAGTAGTAATCAATGCAATTGGAGAATGAAATATGAGACGTAGATTTTAAAGTCTTTCTAAAGAATATGGATAATTCCAACCTGTAGATATTTTGTCTCTCTCATTTAGCTGGAATAAAGAATTTCATTTAAAAGACTATCTGCAGATAAAGTGAAACAAAAGATTTTTATCTCCGGTAGATTTTATATCTATTCCATGTCATCCCATTCAATGTATAAATATCTCTGTGTATCTATGATGTTTTTACTTATATTAAGACAGATATATTAGTAGCACATATGTATTGTAAATGGAAGTCTGGTTGTTTTCATTAAGAATTTTACTGTAATTCTTTTTTCTGAAAATTTTTCATTAGTTAAATCCTTTGAATACTTGCCTAAGAGACATGGGATTTATTCACTCTTTTATTTTTGATTGCTGATACAAATGTAAGAAATACTAAAAAAAGTCAAGAAATATTTCAGTATATATAAATTCTGAAGATATTTCAAAAATAATGGTAGATATCTTGACATTAATACATTGAAGGCCATAGATTCACCACCAGCTGCAAATCATTATGGTTGATAATGCTCTTATTAGAGCAAAATTATACACTGGGCATTGAATGGAAATAAATCTTGCCTATAAATAAAAAAATCACAGCTGAGAATGATGTTAATTTAAAGCATTAGTAAGAGTGAAAGTGTAAACAAAATTGTATTATTTTTTGTATCCATTTCAGAACATCTAAGCTGGGAGGAAAATGAGATAGTTTTAATTTATGAAAGACTTCACAAACTAAAATGTCTTTGTATTTTAAGCTTTCTTCAGCTAAAGCCTTGCAAGGATACTTAAATGTTTTAGAAGTGGTTCACACATAGTTTGATTTAAATTCAAATTCAGTGAGTGCAATTAAAGATCATCCAATAAAAATCATGAAAGGCAAATTGATTTTATATCAATTAGTACAAAATATCAAATATTTAAAAACGCATATGTGAAAGAGAAAATATTTTCCATTTTTGTCATACACTTCTTCAAGGACATGAAAGTATTTTACTTGATCTAATAATTTATCTGCAAGAATGATAAAATGGAGGGCCTGTCATTTTATGTAGTATTTATTACTGTTAGATAGTTTTGGTTGCAATAAATAACAAAAAGAAACAGCATGATTCAAGTTGACAAAGCGGGGGTGTGCACATTATAGTTAAGGAATTAAGTGAAATTTAGAAGCAAAACAAAACAAAATAGGAACCAAATCATGGCACATTATAAAAACCAGTGAAAATAGCAGTCACCGTAAGAGAAAGATCTACCATACAACTAGTCAATTCTGAAGTGGAAACATATCTGGGCCTTCAGCAGCATAAGCTCTTGGCTTTTCACTCTAGTGAAAGCAGTATATACCATGCTGATTATGAACTGACCCTGTGGTTAGATAATGCTTAGTTTCTTAGTTCTGCTTTAGCACTTAATCAGCTGAGTGACGTAGGCAACTTATCTTTCTGCTGTAAAGTGACCGTAGTAATATCTACTTCTATAGTTACAAGCATTAAAAGAGATAATGTTTCAAGTACTTGGTGCATCACAATTAATGAACTGCAGCTGTCACCTTCTCCTCCTCATCCTTCTTCTTCGTCTTCATCATCAATACCCTGACATTAACATGGTTCATAAATTTTCTATGCTTCTGCTTTCCTCTGCAGGTAGTCTCCACTTGTCTTAGCATTACCCGTTGAATTAGCTTTCATTTTTCTTTTCTTCAACTCATGGCTGTGGTTTCCTCATAACTTTATCTTGTTTATAACTCTACTCTAGATCCTTTATGATGTAGTTTACTTTCCTCTGCCAGTGGTCTAATTATTTCTAAACTTACTAAATCATAATCGAAGGGGAAGAATCTGTTCCAATTGGTTTTTTTCTTTGAGTAGAGATTCTAGGGTCAGGTCATACCTTAGTCTGGTCTGTGGTTCTGTTAAGCTCAGGTCAGTTACTTGTTGAGCCCCATGGTACATCTGGTGCTGGCCAACAGAGGCAGTGGTGGGGCATTTTACCCAGAGAGCAAGGATGGTGGCTGTCATAGGCCTACTAAATCTAAATAAATAAACATAAAAAGTTAAGATTAAACAATTTACCAAATTATAGAACTGGTGTGAGTAGTAAGGCTGAGTCTTGAATAGTAATCTCGTGTCTCCCAATACAAATTTAGACTTCAAATATTCTTGGTCATTGTGAGGTTGTGGCACCATTATAAAATTTCTATACAAATTGTTGGATATTTTGCTACATAGAAATTCAGAAAATTCTTTATCAGAATTTTACTATTATTATTTTAGTATAACAAATTCTGTGTCATGAATGAAAAACCGGTATTATGTTTTAAAATGTCTTATTTATAATTGAATTCTATTAACTTGTTCTATTTGTTTTAACTTTTCTCAGGTTGCTAAGTTGGCTATCACAGTGCAAGCCTTGGAGTCCCAATGGGGGACTCCGGATCAAGACGATCTACTCTGGTCTCCCGGTTGCCGATATTCAGAAGGAGTATTAGCAGAAAACATGATTCTCTTCCTTCTTCACCCTCCTCCAGTAATACAGTCGGTGTCCACAGTTCGTCTCCTTCCAGCACTAACTCAAGCTCAGGTAGTACAGGTAAACGCAGGAGCCTCTTCCGTACTCCTGCCATTAGCTTCCATCATAAGAAGGGGAGTGAACCTAAGCAAGAACCTACCAACCAGAACCTTAGTATTTCAAATGGTGCTCAACCTGGTCACAGCAGTGTGCAAAAACTGAGTTTGGAAGAACATACTAAAACCAGGGGAAGACATTCTGTTGGTTTTAGCAGTTCACGAAATAAGAAGATAACGAGATCTTTGACAGAGGATTTTGAAAGAGAAAAGGAGCACTCGACTAATAAGAATGTCTTTATAAATTGCCTAAGTTCTGGCAAAAGTGAGGGGGATGATTCTGGATTCACAGAAGAACAAACTCGCCGTTCTGTTAAACAGTCAACAAAGAAGCTTCTTACTAAATCTTTTTCATCTCACTATAAATTTTCTAAGCCAGTTCCACAGAGCCAATCCATTTCACTGATACAGCAATCTGAATTCTCACTGGAAATTGCACAGTACCAAGAGAGGGAACCTGTGTTACTAAGAGCTTCTCCATCGTGTTCTGTGGATGTAACAGAACGGGCAGGAAGCTCTTTACAATCTCCACTGCTTTCTGCTGATTTTACTACAGCTCAGACACCTTCAGAGTTCTTAGCCTTGACTGAAGATTCTGTGTCTGAAGCAGATGCATTTCCTAAAAGTGGGAGCATGGCATCCCACTGTGACAACTTTGGCCACAGTGATTCTACCTCTCAGATTTCTCCCAGTCCTGCTGCTGCTACAAAGACAACAATAGATCTTATGGGAACTGTTCCCTGTGCAATTATGTCTCCTGGGAAATACAGGTTAGAAGGTCGGTGGAGCACTGAATCTAAATCCTTACCAGAAACCTCTGCTGCTAATCAGAAGGAAGTGTTATTGCAAATCACTGAACTACCTGCTATGAATGCGAGTGACTCAGAGATTCACCTATCAGCAGATACAAGAAGAGGAGAACATATGGTGATACAAAATGGCGAACCAGTGTTGGCAACAAGCTCCCCAAGGAAACTTGGATTTTATGAGCAACATAAAGCAATAGCTGAACGTGTTACAGGGATCCATCCTGTTTCAGATTCAAGGATAATACCCTCTTCCGGTGATCGTTATATTTTAAACAAAACATCATATGGATATGATGTAAATCCTGCCAAAGGTATGATGATTTTCTCTGTATAATAAATGATATGAATTATAATTTTCATTGTAATTTCTTCAATTTTCTTATTCTGTCTCATGGAGACTACGTTTTTCTTAGTTTTCACTCTTTAATAGTCTATCCTATTTATAATCTGTCTTAAATCATTTCTCTGCTTAAACTTATTTCATTCGTATCATGCTGAAAATGTAATTCATCCGTGTTACTTATTTTTCTTAGTTGTGTAATTCAGATTCTGACCCTCAGAAGAAAGTGGAAGGAAATTAATTTTATTTGCAATGTGGCTTTATCTAAGATAAGAGCCATCTTTTTTATAGTTCATGATAGAGTACTGGTATTTCTTAGTTAAAGAATAGATATAGCCCAGACACAATCATTATAAAAGAAATTCGTATAATTTTTATTTTTATTTTTTATTTTATTTTATTTTTTTTGTAGTACACGGGCCTCTCACTGCTGTGGCCTCTCCCGTTGCAGAGCACCGGCTCCGGATGCGCAGGCTCAGCGGCCATGGCTCACGGGCCCAGCCGCTCCGCGGCATGTGGGATCCTCCCGGACCGGGGCACGAACCCGCGTCCCCTGCATCGGCAGGCGGACTCTCAACCACTGTGCCACCAGGGAAGCCCCAGAAATTTGTATAATTTAAATTCTTTTTCCTATTTTAACAAAGTTTTTATTATTAAATAGGATCCATGTTTTGGCACAGAAAGAAGGAGGGAAGGTTGATTTACTCCAGTCTGTTATTTAACAGAAAACATGGTTTTTCAATATAAAAAATTCAGTTCAAGAGAATTGTTGAATATATAATACCTACTGGCTGTATTTGACATTTTTTATTCTTTTTTTCTGTACTGTGATTCCTACTACCACTGCTGCCGCTTTTGCTACTACTACTAACACTAATAGTTCTCCCAACAGTATGTCCCATTTACTGTTCTGTGCCCTTTGGATACATTAATTTATTGAATCTGGAAGTGATTGAAGTCACTACTATTATTCTAATTCATTCTACAGGCAAGATGATTGGAGCACAGATAGGTTAAGTAATGTGTCCAAAGTCACAAAGTTCATAAATAATTGTTTAAGATACAATCCCTATGAGGTAGGCACTAGTATGTTCCCCATTTTATACATGAGAAAACTGAGACCAAGGGGTTATACAGCTGGTAAGTAGCATAGCCAGATTACAACTATCTCAATCCAAAGATCAGGCTCTTAATGACTAGGTTGTAGTACATGTCATGACCCAGGCTCTTTCCAAAACATTAAGAATAATACTAAAATATTAAATAAAATTTGTAATCAGTGAAATTATATATTATATAATGTCAAGAATCATAAGTTTATCTGACTTACCTAACTAGTCTCTCCATGAATATAGCAATTTTACAGTTTTAAATGCATGACTTAATTTTCCAACTGTCTTCATATTTTTTCACATTTGAGACAAAATCACTTTTACACATCTGCCTACTTTTTTCATTTTTTATCTTGGTAGCCTTGCTTGTATTTCGGGATTTAGTTATACCTGTTTAATTCTTTAACTATAGTATAATTATAAGAATGATGACGATGATACTATGTGCCCAAAGATGTGCTAAGCAATTTGCACACACTGTTTTATTTAGTACTAACCAAAGATTTATGTGGAAGTTATTAATAACTAAGGTTTAGGATTAAGTTAAATAACTTCATGAAATCACAATGTTAGCAAACGGTGGACCTCAGATTAGAAGGTAGGCAGTTTTTTAGAAAATTGCATCCAAAAAGGTAAAAGTGTAATTATTTTGATTATATTTAATTCTTATTTAGAAATGGTGACTTGCCTCAATGTCAAACTGAATAGAGTAAATATTTATCTCTTTGGAAACTAGGGAATGACCAACAATTATCTTGCTGATTATTAATCTGTTGACTGAGATCCTAATTGCAAGCCATTTAACACATTAATTTCACTGAATTTGGCACCATGATGCCTGTTCCTGGACATTAGGTGATAATTCATAGTATCTACAACTTGTAAAATAGAAAGAGACAGGCAAATAAGCTGGTAATGTCAAAAAGGAAAAGTTGGTTGCATATTATTCTTCATTTTCATCAATAGGAGATATTCATCTGCTATTCATAAAGATTTTATAATTTAGAAGTTTCAAGATTTTAAAGCCATTTAGACAAATGTATTTTATGTAAGAAAGAGTTGCCAAATTCCATAATACTAAGTTTATTCTGTATTTATTATGAAATAAGTTTAAGCTAATATTTAATATACATCTGAATGTGCTGGGTGTACATTCATATCAGAATTATTAATGGAATGTTGACCTCTCTGGCAATTTAACTTTTACTCCTTGGCTTAAAAAGTTACTGAAAAAGCTGCCATATGTTGGCTTAATAGGTTTTAACCAAGAGTCTTTAAACCCATAGATGAGCTCAAACAGAGCAGTTTAATTAATTAATTAATTAATTAATTAATTAAACAAATATTGTGTTGGTACTGTTTTAGGCACTAAGGGTATAGCAGTGAACAAAACGAATAAATTCCTTCCTTCATGAAGCTTTCTACTGGGAATACTCAGACAATTAATATACAAATAAATAAATGTCAGATGGTAATAACTGCTGAGGATGAGTTTAAAGCAGAAAAGAGGATTAGGAAGTGGGGGGGTGTGATTGTAGTTTGCATTTTTTAAACTTTATTCAGATATAATTGGCAAATTAAATTGTATATTTAAAGTGAACAAAGTGATGATTTGATATATGTTACATTGTGAAAGGATTCCCCCCCACATCAAGTTAGTTAATACATCCATCACGTCACATATTTACCTTTTTGGGTTTTGTTTTTCAGAAATTTAAGTTCTACTCTTAGCAAATTTCACTTATATAATACAGTGTTATCAACTATAGTCACCTTGTTAGACACTAGATCCTCAGATCTTATTTATCTTATAACTGAAAGTTTGTACCCTTTTACCAAGGCAACCACTTTTCTACTCTCTGTTTCTATGAGTTCAGCTTTCTAAAAAAGATTCCACATGTAAGTGATACCATGCAGTATTGGTCTTTCTCTGTCTGGCTTATTTCACTTAGCATATCTTCAAGATTCATCCATGTTGTCATAAATGACAGGATTTCCTTCTTTTTTAAGGCTGAATAATATTCCATTGTATGTAGATACTACATTTTCTTTATCCATCCCTCTTTTCTCATATTTAGGATGTTTCCAAACCTCTGCTATTGTGAATAATGCTGTTGTGAACATGGGAGTACAGATATGTCTTTGAGATAGTGATTTTGCTGCCTTTGGGTATATTGCCGGAAGTAAGATTGCTGGATCATATAGTAGCTCTATTTTTAATTTCTTGAAGAACCTCCATAATGTTTTCCATAGTGGCTGCACCAGTTTACATTCTCACCAACAGTGCACAAGGGTTCCCTTTTTTCCATATGCTCAAAAACATTTGTTGTCTTTTGACTTTTTGATAATGGCCATCCTAACAAAAGTGAGGTGATACCTCATTGTGGTTTTGATTTGCATTTCCCAGATGATTAGGGATGTTGAACTCCTTTTCATGTACCTGTTGGCCATTTGTATGTCTTATTTGGAAAAATGTTTACTTAGGTCCTTTGCCCGTTTTAATTTTTTTTTCTTGCTATTGAGAAGTATGAATTTTGTGTATATTTTGGATATTAACCCCTTATAGGATATATGATTTGCAAATATTTTCTCCCATCCAGTGAGTCCAATTGGTTGTCTTTTCTTTCTTTCTTTTTTTTTTTATTGTTTTCTGTGCAGAAGCTTTTTAGTTTGAAGTAGTCCTACTTGTTTATTTTTGCTTTTATTTCTTTTGCTCTTGATATCAAATCTAAAAAATCATTATCAATATGAATGTCAAAGAGCTTATCCCCATGTTTACTTCTAGGAGGTTTATAGTTTTTGGTCTTAACTTTCAAGTCATTAATCAATTTTAGTTGATTTTGGTGTATGGTAAAAGATAAGGTCCCAGTTTCATCCTTTTGCATGTGACTGTCCATTTTCCAACACTGTCTATTGAAGAGACTGTCTTTTCCCCATTATATATTCTTGGGTTCTTTGTCAAAAATTACTTGCAACATTTGCATGGGTTTATTTCTTGGCTGTCTCTTCTATTCCATTGATCTATGTGTCTGTTTTTACACCAGTACCAGACTCTTTTGATTACTGTAGATTTGTAATATAGTTTGGAACCAGGAAGTGTAATGCCTCCAGCTTTGTTCTTCTTTATCAAGATTACTTTGGCTATTTGGGGTCTTCTTTGGTTCCGTACAAATTTTAGGATTTTTTTTTTCTATTTCTGTGAAAAATGTCATTGTAATTTTGATAGGAATTGCATTCAATCTGTAGATCCCTTTGGGTAGTATGAACATTTTAACAATATTAATCCTTCCAATTCATGAACATGGAATATCTATTTATTTTTATTTTCTTCATTTTGTTTCATCAATGTCTTTTATAGTTTTCAGTGTATATATTTTTTGCCTCCTGGATTAAATTTATTCCTAGGTATTTTATTCTTTTTGATGCAACTGTAGATGGGATTGTTTTCTTAATTTCTCTTTCTTTCTTTTTGTTTTAATTTTTGAATTTTATTTTATTTTATTTTTATACAGAAGGTTCTTATTAGTCATCAATTTCATACACATCAGTGTATACATGTCAATCCCAATAGCCGAATTCATCACACCACCATCCCCACCCCCCCACAGCTTTCCCCCCTTGGTGTCCATACGTTTGTTCTCTACATCTGTGTCTCAACTTCTGCCCTGCAAACCGGTTCATCTGTACCATTTCTCTAGGTTCCACATAAATGCATAAATATACGTTATTTGTTTTCCTCTTTCTGACTTACTTCACTCTGTATGACAGTCTATAGATGCATCCACGTCTCTACAAATGACCCAATTTCGTTCACTTTGGAGAAATGTCTGTTTAGGTCTTCTGCCCATTTTTGGATTGGGTTGTTTGTTTCTTTCATATAGAGCTGCATGAGCTGTATGTATATTTTGGAGATTAAACCTTTGTCCGTTGATGCGTTTGCAAATATTTTCTCCCATTCTGGGGGTTGTCTTTTTGTCTTGTTTATGGTTTCCTTTGCTGTGCAATAGGGAGAGTTCTAATTTCATACTTTTACATGTAGGTGTCCAGTTTTCCCAGCATCACTTATTGAAGAGACTGTCTTTTCTCCATTGTATATCGTTGCCTCCTTTGTCATAGATTAGTTGACCATAGGTGATTGGGTTTATCTCTGGGCTTTCTATCTTGTTCCATTGATCTATGTTTATCTTTTTGTGCCACTACCATATTGTCTTGATTACTGTAGCTTTGTAGTATAGTCTGAAGTCAGGGAGTCTGATTCCTCCAGGTCTGTTTTTTTGCCTGAAGACTGCTTTGGCTATTCGGAGTCTTTTCTGTCTCCATACAAATTTTAAGATTTTTCATTCCAGTTCTGTAAAAAATGCCAATGGTAATTTGATAGGGATTGCATTGAATCT
>NC_041220.1:11236684-11250016 GCF_002837175.3 Physeter macrocephalus
TTTTCTTTGTTTCTATTTCATTTATTTCTGCTCTGATCTTTATGATTTCTTTCCTTCTGCTGACTTTGCGTTTTGTTTATTCTTCTTTCTCTAGTTCCTTTAGGTGTAAGGTTAGGTTGTTTGAGATTTTTCTTCTTTTTTGAGGTAGGCTTACATAGCTATAAACTTCCTTCTTAGAACTGCTTTTGCTGCATCCCATAGGTTTTGGATCGTCATGTTTTCATTGTCATTTGTCTTAGGTATTTTTTGATTTTCTCTTTGATTTCTTCAGTGATCTCTTGGTTATTTAGTAATGTATTGTTTAGCCTCCATATGTTTGTGTTTTTTTACGTTTTTTTCCCTGTAATTAATCTCTGATCTCATAGTGTTGTGGTCAGAAAAGATGCTTGATATGATTTCAGTTGTCTTAAATTTACTGAGGCTTGGTTTGTGACCCAAGATGTGATCTATCCTGGAGAATGTTCCATGCACACTTGAGAAGAAAGTGTAATCTGCTGTTTTTGGTTGGAATGTCCTATAAGTATCAATTAAATCTATCTTGATACCTTGATTATTATGTAGTGTCCTTCCTTGTCTCTTGTAAAATTCTTTATTTTAAAGTTTCTTTTATCTGATGTGAATATTGCTACTCCAGCTTTCTTCTGATTTCCATTTGCATGGAATATGTTTTTCCATCCCCTCACTTTCAGTGTGTATGTGTCCCTAGGTCTGAAGTGGGTCTCTGTTTTTTTTTTTTTTTTTTTTTTTGGCGGGGAGTATGCGGGCCTCTCACTGTTGTGGCCTCTCCCATTACGGAGCACAGGCTCCGGACGCGCAGGCTCAGCGGTCGTGGCTCATGGGCCTAGCCGCTCCGTGGCATGTGGGATTTTCCCGGACCGGGGCACAAACCCATGTCGCCTGCATCGGCAGGCGGACTCTCAACCACTGCACCACCAGGGACGCCCTGAAGTGGGTCTCTTGTAGACAGCATATATATGGGTCTTGTTTTTGTATCCATTCAGCAAACCTCTGTCTTTTGGTTGGAGCATTTAATCCATTCACATTTAAGGTAATTATCGGTATGTATATTCCTATGACCATTTTCTTAATTGTTTTGGGTTTCTTTTTGTAGGTCCTTTTCTTCTCTTGTGTCTCCCACTTAGAGAAATTCTTTTGGCATTTGTTGTAGAGCTGGTTTTGCTGAATTCTCTTAGCTTTTGCTTGTCTGTAAAGCTTTTGATTTCTCCATCGAATCTGAATGAGATCATTGCTGGGTAGAGTAATCTTGGTTGTAGGTTCTTCCCTTTCATCACTTTAAGTATATCATGCCACTCCCTTCTGGCTTGTAGAGTTTCTGCTGAGAAATCCACTGTTAACCTTATGGGAGTTCCCTTGTATTTGTGGTTTTTCCCTTGCTGCTTTCAAGAATTTTTCTTTGCCTTTAATTTTTGCAAATTTGATTACTATGTGTCTCGGCGTGTTTCTCCTTGGGTTTGTCCTGTATGGGACTCGCTGTGCTTCCTGGACTTGTGTGGCTATTTCCTTTCCCATGTTACGGAAGTTTTCGACTATAATCTCTCCAAATATTTTCTCTGGTCCTTTCTCTCTCTCTTCTCCTTCTGGGACCCCTATAATGCGAACGTTGTTGCGTTTAATGTTGTCTTCAACTCTTAGGCTGTCTTCATTTCTTTTCATTCTTTTTTCTTTATTCTGTTCTGCAGCAGTTGATTCCTTCTAGTGTAGTTTTCATTTCAATTATTGTATTATTCATCTCTGTTTGTTCTTTAATTCGTCTAGGTCTTTGTTAAACATTTCTTGCATCTTCTTCATCTTTGACTCCATTCTTTTTCTGCAGTCCTGGATCATCTTCTCTATCATTATTCTGAATTCTTTTTCTGGAATGTTGCCCATCTCCATTTCATTTAGTTGTTTTTTAGGGATTTTATCCTTTTCCTTCATCTGGTACATAGCCCTCTGCCTTTTCATCTTGTCTGTCTTTCTTAAATGTGGTTTTTGTTCCCCAGGCTGCAGAATTGTAGTTCTTCTTGCTTCTGCTGTCTGCCCTCTGGTGGATCTTCACAAATTTTTGAAAAGGTGTTCGGGAATTCCCTGGCCCTCCAGTGGTTAGGACTCTGTGCTTCCCCTGAAGGGGGCACAGGTTCGATCCCTGGTCAGGGAACTAACATCCCGCATGCGTCGAGGCGCAGCCTAGACAGCCCCAGAAATGCATAAGCCAATTCCTTGCAATAAATCTTAATATAGGTTTCCTACTGATTCTCATTCTCTGACTGACAGATTTTTGTACTGGAGGTGGTTCTAGAGGAAGAGAATCTTAAGGATGAGTTTCTTAATTTCTTTCTGATAGTTCTTTGTTTTTAGTTTCCATTTTTACGTACAGTGAATGGGGTGTTACTCAAAGTAACATATTAACAGAAATTAGGGAGTAAGCCATACAGCTATTTGGGAGGAGTATATCAGTACAAAGGGTATGGGGTAAAGATTCTGGGGCTGGAGCATGCCTGCAATGTTGTAGAAACAGCAAGAAGTCCAGTATGCCATAAGCAGAGTGAACAAGGGGCTGGTGGGCAGTAGAAGATGAGGTTAGAGAGATGAACAGGTGAGCCATGGGAAGCCCCCTGTGTGGGGGTCCAGAGTAGGGTCATATCATGCGGAACCTGGTAGCCCACTGGAAACACATCAGCTTTAGGATTAGAGAAGAGATCGTGATCAATCTCACTTATGTTTTAAGTGTATCATTCTGGTTACCTTGTAGAAAATAGATTGTGTGTTGGTTGGGGAGAGGCAGGTGCGAGTAGGCAGGGACAGGAGGCTATTAGGAAGTATTGCTCTAACTAAGGCAAGCCCTGATGGAGTTTGTGCCAGGAAGTTAGTGCGGGAGGTGGTGAGAAGTGATCACATCCTGTATACAGTTGAAGGTAATGAGGACAGGATTTGCTTATATGATTTATGTGAGGTATGAAGAATCCAAGGATGACTAGAAAGTTTTAGAGGCTTCGAAGTGATTACATAGTTAAGTAAAGTACCACTACTAATTCAAGAAGTTTTCTGTGATTGAGAATTGTTAAATGACACTAAGAGTTTTCCATTTACTTTCAATGGAACATTTATAAAAACTACATTTCAGCATTTATATTAATTTTTATTTATTTATTTTTTAAATAGTTCTTGCCAGTAGCCTCAGTCCATACCGTGAAGGAAGATTTATAGAGAGGCGACTGCGATCCTCATCAGAAGGAACTGCAGGGAGTAGCAGGATGATTTTGAAACCAAAAGATGGAAATGTAGAAGAAGTTAATAGTCTAAGAAAGCAAAGAGCAGGTTCATCATCTTCAAAAATGAACAGCATGGTAAGTATATCCACATGCCTGCATATAATAAAATAATCCCCATATATTATTGGCAAGTTCATGCTTCTTGCAAAATGAAAGCAGACTGAAGAATGATCCCATATATTACTGGCAAGTTCATTGCAAATTGAAGCATCATATTTTTTGTTGTTGTGTTTCTTTTTTTAAAAAATTGAAATATAGTTAATTTACAACGTTGTGTTAGTTTCAGGTGTGCAGCAAGGTGATTCAGTAATATATGTATATATACTGTCTCAGATTCTTTTCCGTTATAGGTTATTACAAGATATTGAATATAGTTCCCTGTGTTGTACAGTAGGTCCTTGTTGCTTATCTGATTTATATATAGTAGTGTGTACACATTAATCCCAAATGCCTAACTTATCTCCTCCCCATCCCCTTTGGTAACCATAAGTTTGTTTTCTATGTCTATGAGTCTATTTCTGTTCTGTAGATAAGTTCATTTGTATCATTTATTTAGATTCCACGTATAAGTGATATCATGTGATATTTGTTTTTCTCTATCTGACTTCACTTAATATGATAATCTCTAGATCCATCCATTTTGCTGCAAATGGCATTATTTCATCCTTTTTTTATGGCTGAGTAATATCCCATTGTGTGTACATGTATGTGTATATATATACACATGTATATATATGTATATGTATGTGTATATATATGTATATATATACATCTTCTTTATTCATTCATCTGTTGATGGATATTTAGGTTGCTTTCATGTCTTGGCTATTTTAAATAGTGCTGCTATGAACATTGGGGTGCATATATCTTTTTGAATTAGAGTTTTCTCTGGATATATGCCCAGGAGTCAGATTGCTGGATCATGTGGTAATTTCTATTTTCAGTTTTCTGAGGAACCTCCAAACTGTTTTCCATAGTGGCTGCACCGACTTACATTCCCACCAACAGTGTAGGAGGGTTCCCTTTTCTCCATACCCTCTTCTGCATTTGTTATTTGTAGACTTTTTAATGCTGGCCATTCTGACTGGTGTGAGGCGATACCTCACTGTGGTTTTGATTTTCATTTCTCTAGTAATTAGTAATATTGGGCATCTTTTCATGTGCCTGTTGGCCATCTGTATATCTTTGGAGAAATACCTATTTAGGTCTTCTGCCCATTTTTTTTTTTTTTTTTTTGCGGTACGCGGGCCTCTCACTGTTGTGGCCTCTCCCATTGCAGAGCACAGGCTCCAGACGCGCAGGCTCAGATCTTCCCGGACCGGGGCACGAACCCGCGTCCCCTGCATTGGCAGGCGGATTCTCAACCACTGTGCCACCAGGGAAGCCCATCCTGCCCATTTTTTGATTTTTTTTTTTTAATATTAAGCTGTATGAGCTGTTTGTGTATTTTGGAAATTAATCCCTTGTCGGTATTATCGTATGCAAATATTTTCTCCCAGTGCGTAGGTTTTCTTTTTATTTTGTTTATGGTTTCCTTTGCTGTGCAAAAGCTTTTAAGTTTAATTAGGTCCCATTTGTTTATTTTTGCTTTTATTTCCATTGTTCTAGGAGACAGATCCAAAAAAGCATTGCTGCGATTTATGTCAAGGAGTATTTTGCCTGTGTTTTCCCCTAGGAGTTTTACAGTATCTGGTGTTAAATTTAGGTCTTTAATCCATTTTGAATTTATTTTTGTATATGGTGTTAGAGGATGTTTTAATTTCATTCTTTTATATGTAGCTGTCTAGTTTTCCCAGCATCACTTATTGAAGAGACTTTCTTTTGAAGGAAAAATTGGTTTGCATAGTTGATATCACAAGTCAGAGAGGCTAAGTTTTCACTTGAGATGCTCATGGGTCACAACGCATAGAAGCACACCAGGATAGCAACCCTTAAAACCTGTGTTTCTTGCTTCCATGGAAGGTTTGACATTCTCCATCCTAGAGCAAGACCCTGGGATATACAGTCTAAGAAGAATGTTGATCATGAAAACAACCTCTGACAGCATCATTTCACACCATTTCTCCATCTCTAGCCACCTAAAAAATGTCCTGTTGTAAACCACACGTATGCCAGTACCACCCTTAGACCCCTTAGTGCAGGGGTCCCCACCCCTGGGCCATGGACCGGTGCCGGTCTGCGGCCTGTTTAGGAACCGGGCCGCACAGCAGGAGGTGAGTGGCAGGCGAGTGGAAGCTTCATCTGCTGTTCCCCACCACTTGCATTTCCACCTGAACCATCACCCTGCCCCCCGGTCCATGGAGAAATTGTCTTCCACGAAACTGGTCCTGGTGCCGCAAAGGTCGGGGACCCCTGCTTTAGTGGATCCTATTCTTCCCGTCTTTCTATGGTTCTCACCTCACATAGGGTGAGAATCCTTGAGGGTCAAGGTGATATGCCCGTCCGAAACTTTAACACATTCCAGGTGACCGAGATTCCAGATTCCCGGTTCAAATTGCAGAGGCCTGCAGATGAGGGTGGAAATGGGGTGTGTATAGGAGGGTGGGGTCTGAGCTTGCACTTGTGAGCTGGGGTGTCTTAGAGGTAACTTGGATTAGCTCCCTCACAGTGTAGGATACAGCCAGGGCGGGAAAAGATGTGAGTGGACTGCAGCCCGGGAGGTCCATGAGGCCTCAGGCCTCACAAATATTGGGATGGGCTTGCCTTTTGGATTCCATTTGTTCCCTTTCTCACGTGTCCCTTTTCAGCAGTGGCTTTGATTTTCTAGTATTTAACACTGCTTCTTTAAAAGGATCTATCTACCTACCTACTTATATGTGAAAAATGCTCGAAACTAAATCACTTATATCTATATATCTTAGTTATGTTTCAAATGAAAATATTAGGTCATCTAGTTCTGACAGTTGCAATATGAAGAAGGCTTAAGTTACTGAGGCAACACTGAATGATAGCAAAACCATTGTGTTTGAAGTTAGAGGTTCTAGCCATTAGGTCAGGCTTGGCCAGATTTTAATCTTGGACAAATCATCTACAGAACAACAAATGATAATGGGTTTCTTTTATGCTAAAAAATGACTATGTATGTGTGTATTTATATTTGCATATATAGAAAGATATTACATTATATTTCATCTTTCTTTCTGTTCTTTGCATTGAAAGTATATTATTATTGTTGCCATTTATTTTTTTTGTCTAAATACAAGAACATGTTAAAATAGATTTCCAATTGATGCAACATTAAAAGTTATGGTTAGTGAGTTATTATGAAACATTTCTTTTCACCAAATTTCTATTATTCCTTTATAAAGACGTATTTATATTAATAAGTGTGCCCTGTTTATTACTTTTGCCCAAAGTTGGGCCTTTTACTTACTCTTTTTATATCTCGTGTTTTTCATACTACGTTTATATAATTCTCCTCATAACATCACAAAATCATTATTCTTCTCCTCAGATACACTTTCAAGATTTAAAATTTTAAATGTCAAATATAAAAATGTGATTTTGTTAATTTATTTGAGGCTTTTTGTAAATTTTCAAAAAGTATACCTGCAGTGATGTAGATTGTCCACTAGATGGCATGATTACACCATTGCCATGGTAGGGGAAATGCTATGGAGATTAGACGGAAACTTGGTTAAACTATTGTACACGTTCACTGGATTCACAGGTAAAACTTGTTGAAATAAATACTGACACCCGTGAATTTCCACACGAAATGTATCGAAATTACTTTATGACTTTCTTCCTTAGGACTTTTCAACTAGTATCTCAATCTTTAATTGATTTATAGTGTAATAGTTAATTTAACATGCATACAATGTATAATTTAGCTCTTAGCAATATAAGGAAGAAATGCTAGGATTTTTAGGTAATTTTAGCTATATGTGAAGCAAGTGACATATGTTTAGGAAATGATAGCTTTATGTGTGAGAAGATGCACACATTTTCTATATTCCTCTTCCAAAATAATTCAGGTGAATATGTGTGTTTAAGAATGCATCCATGGCTCAGTTATTCTTTTCTTTTGGAGCAATAGTAGTAACATGTATTTTTAATACTTATTTGAACCAAGGGACTACTCTTAATGCTTCACATATATTATCACATTCAATCCTCACAATATTATGAACCGAGTGATTCGTTTACTGATCACGTTTTGCAAAAGAGTAAAATAAGGCACTAAGAAAAGCAACTTGCCCGAAAACACAGATAGTAAGTGGCAGAAATCGGATTTAGATTTGGATACTCGCTGTCTAACTTTAAATCCTACATGCTTTGGGGGGAATGTAATAGATTTAAAGTTAATTTTTCATTTTTCTTGCATTATTTCTGTATAATGAAGTTAACACATTTAAGGCAGTCTATGCTTGCTCTAAGTCTAGACTACAACCCTCTGTAAGGGATACAAAAAATAAACAAAATGTAGTACTTATTCTGGATTTAAAATGTGGTAATATGTCTTGATATGCTGATGAATGGCATCAATGTCTTTACTGAGAGATAGCTCATCCAGAAAGGAACTTTGTCACAAAAGAAGATATTTATACTTAGAAGGAACTAGAGTATTTCGTATAGGTCATGAGGAATTAATTCTACTAATGGTGTATGGCTCTGTTTATTAAGATGCTGAGGGTTCCTGTGAATGACCAAAAATATTCCCTAATAGGTGAGAGAGACCACAATTCTAGTGTTTTTGTACACTTTGGGGATATTTCAGTATAAAAGGGAAAGGGCAGATGTATTAACTCTTTGAACATCAGTGGCTCAGAAGAAATTGGACTTTGCTTAAATTTATCACAAGAAATCAATATATATGTAACAATTTGATGAGCATTCAGATTTATTATATATCTTCAAACTGCTTTAAATAAAGACTTCCCTTAATTTTCCTCTGAGTAACTTTCTTGATATTTTCCTTAGGATGGTCCAAACATTTAAAAACAACTTTTCTAGAAGTAGGCTCTTTCCTTCCAGGAACTTTCCCTCCAGATTATGATGTATAAATGATTAAATGTAAGAATTTGTCTTGGTTTCTCCAGCAGCTTCACACAATGAAGTCTAACTCCAAATAGTTATGAGATCACCCCGCTCTAAAAAAAGTATTAATTGAGGATAGATTTGTATGTGTTAAACAATATGTAGCACCTGGTATCACTAGAGGAAGGAAAGTGCCTGAGTGTATGAGGAAGGATGAGCCCAGCCTACATAAGAGCAAGCAACCTCCAAATTTTAGTGACTTTATAATATAGATTTATTTCTCGCTCCGGCTATGTGTTCATTGCAGAAGGTGCTGGAGTTCCATTCAGTATCTCCTCCTTCTGTATTCAGGCTGTTGAAGCAGCAGCTGTTGCAAAACACTGCCTTTCACTGTGGTAAAAGATCTCTGGAGGCCGCACCCCAGTAATAAATGCTTTACCTGTGAGAGACTCACTTCATTTCCCGTTGAGCAAATCTAATCACCAGGCCCAAACTTGCCACCAAAGGGGCCAGGGAGTAGTCTCTTGCATGTGTCTGGAGGATGTAGACCCAGATACGTATCATGGGCACTAATGACTATGATATTCCCTAATAGTTTATTGTATCTCCGTTCTTTTAATTAACTGAGATTTCCTGCTTACCTCCTCCCTCCCTGTTGTCTACAGGCATTTGATAGGCATAAAGTCATTTGATTTGGTGCCTCACACTGAGCTGGTCATTGTGATTCAGAAAGAGGAAAACATCTTTGACATTGAAGGATTCATTTTAACCACAAGTTTTGTCCTTTGAGATGTGCTCTCTTCCTGACTTAAAGGCCTTGAGATGTATATCTAAATTAACTTTACTTGACTCCTGGTTTGGGAATATTACTATATTTGGAAATACTTGTTTTTATTACATTAAAAACCTGGTTTGGAAAGTTGTGTTAGCTTTAGCTTACTCAGCAAATGCATCCACAAAGTTCCCCTGAACTATCTGTGCTGAGCAGTTCTGACAGAATTCACTTATGGCCACTTTTACTCTGACAGCGTAATTCCTCTCATTTGCAGTTGGCATCGTGTTGCCTTTGTGTAGAAACTGTGAATAGCAGAGTAAAAACATGAGCTGTAGGACTTTTTCGCTAGAAGAACAGACCAGATTTATATTTGAGAAAAAAATCAGTTACTTGTATATCAGCAGCGTCTCATGTTGTATCGTAATTCTTTGATATGTTGAAATCTAGAATTTAAATATTACTGACAATAATTGATTAAGACTAATTAAGCCCTATGCTAAATAGACAAGCACTTAACTATGCATTCACTTTTCTCCTGGGGCCTCCTGTTTTCTCCTTTGTTAGCGTTTTCTTTATTCATTCATCAATTCATTCACAATTTCTTTCAATAAATATTTATTTAGAACCGACTTTGAAGATGCAAAGATGAAAGAGACATCCCTTTAGAATTTTAGAGTTCCAGACTGGGAGATATTACCCTAATCTTACCAATACACCAGATTTAACCATTTTGACCATCTTAAAATTCAGAATGGGTGGGGCATGCTTGATTTGGATTGTGACCATTGATATCAACAGTAAAAAAGGAGACTCAAAAGTAAAAAAAGGATTAAAAAAGGGCACATGAACTCCTGTATCCCTAATTTACATATACTTTATCTCAGATGCTCAATTGACACTATTAATTATATACGTAACTCCCTAGCGTTTTTGGCTAATTTCTAACATTGAGGACGATGCAAGTGCTGAGCAGGAACTCTGGGAGGCACTGCGACAGTAAAGAAGAAAGTACAAAATTAATGTTTAAAGAATCACTCTCAAAACATCCCACCTCTACCATCCACTAGGCAAAAGAGCTCTCCTGGGCTTGTTTGGTATATGCACTTTCACACTTTCCTTTTGTGGCATGAAAGTTGTTCAAGCTCAAAACTAAGAGCAAGTGAAAGATGATGGTTATAAGATCTGATTCGAGAAGTTTCTCCTCTGAATCCTGAAATCTTAAATAAGACTTTCAAATATGTAAAAATGTTAATGGCTTTTTGAGGGTTAAAATAATGATCTCAGCTTTTGATGTAACATTGTGAATGGAATTAAAGCTGATACCATTGCATGCTGCAAGGACATTTAATGAGAAGAGGAAGTCATTAATATATTTAAGAAAATGGGGGCATACAAATCATTCTCCTTAATCCTTATGTATTTGAAGAAGGAAAATCACAAGTATCACTCATTAAACATTCAATTACATTTGTTGATAAGTAGTATATTAATTTTAGATTAATAGCCCTAATCCATAATGCCTTTATTGATTTTTCTAGTTACTAATGATAGTTTTCCTATCAGTGTTCTTCTAAGTTGCATCATGTGTATGGCACTCACCAGTTAGTTATTTGAATATGTTTCATTTATTAGATTTCTTTCAATCTTTTAAATGGAAGAAATTTTGTATATATTAGCATTTATAGCACTTAGTGAAGTGCCTGGTGTACAATAAATATGGGTGAATTAAAGGTAAAATTGCTGATTAGGTTGTGATATATCTTGATATAGATATGAATTAAGGCCTTTAGAACAATCGCTCTGTGTGGTGTCCTTATGCACATTTTTGACATTTTAACTTATTATACAAATGTACAGATGTTTCTATGATGCATTGTTTGATAAAACTGGTTTTTGACGCTAAGTACTTGATCAAGGCCATACCACCTTTGATATTGTTCTAGTAGAAGCATCATTCATTTTAGGATAATTGACCTTACAGAATGGTTTCCGGGATCATATCGGTACAATACTGGAAGACAAGAAGTAGTCAATTGTTGTGATATTACTGGAGAACCCATTAAAAAAAATGTAAGTTCTGAGTCAAATATGTCTATAAGGTGATATTTAAAAATCCCCTGTGTATTTTATCTACTCCAAGTCCATTTCTTATCAACTTATAGATTCAGAATTGCCTTTAAAAAGAATTGGATAAAATATTCCATTCATTTATTTTCATTCTAGCTTTTGGGATGAGTCATTTTTGTTTAGAAGCTGCCACAATTTGTATGTTTGGTGCACAATGCTATGAATACCTTATTCAGAGAGTTAACTCACTTCATCTTAAATGACTTTAAGAAAAGTTGTAAGTAAATAAGTGCAGTATTCTAGTTATTACCATTTCTTTTCATACAGTTCACATGAAAATGTCCATAGCACCTAATTTTTCCCTCTGTGATTACATTATTAAAATTTACTATAAATGTCTTAGTTTGTTCAGGCTGCTATAACAAAACATCACAGACTGGGTAGCTTATAAATGACAGAAATTTATTTCTCACAGTTCTGGAGGATGGGAAGTCCAAGATCAAGGTGGCAGCATGGTTCCTGATTTGTAGCCAGCATCTTCTCGCTGTGTCTCGCCTGGTGGAAGGGGTTAGGGATCTCTCTGGAGCTTCTTTTATGCAGGCACTAATCCCATTCATGAGGGGTCCACCCTCATGACCTAAGCACCTCCCAAAGGCCCCCCCTTCTAATACCATCATCTTTGGGGATTCGAATTTCAACATACGAATTTTGGGGGAGTACAAACATTCAGGCCATAGCAATAAGCAATCACATTGTAATAATAGCAATGCTAGAATATATTAAAAGCTTCATTAAGAACAGTACATATTTCTATTTATTATTATTTATCAAGGAAATAATTAAGATGGACAATAGTAGAAGAAAATTAAAGATTTTTTTCTCTAACCACACTATATCTAGGATACCCGTTAGACAGTTTATACCCCTCTGAAATTAAGAAATTGGAAAATTAAGGTTGTTTACCTTTTATTTTTGGGATTAGAATGCAAAGATGACAGTTTTATTTTTAACTGGTTCAGTTCATCTCAATTTTCTGTAGGATGCAAACTATTTTATTCCTTGTTTAGGTAACCCCGTGAGCTGACACAGCTTTCATAGTGTGAGAAAGAATATTTATTGATTCAGGATCCATGGCAAATCTCTGACCATCTGAACACTGCACAGTCTGTAACATAGAATTGACCTTGAGTAAAATAACTATCTTTTCTGAGGGAATAGTCTTTGGAATTTGAAGTTTTTACATTATTCTAGTTACACAATAAAGAAAAAATTATTCTTCCTAGGATTATTCTATTATTTTGAAATTTAAATACAACATATTAAATTAATTTTAGTAAATTAAAAAAGCCAAACAAAATTTGACTTCCAAGGTCAAGAAGTATATTATTGTAGTAGAATTATGTATAATATTTTACATTACAGTCAGTTTATAGAAAAGATATAAATATTTTAATATATTAATATTATTTTTCAAATAATTTAACAATCAAGACAGACATTTATAATAATCTCAGAAACCATCATATTTGCAATTCAGGATAAGAAAGTGTGATTTACAAATGAATCATGCATACACATTTCACACTTTTCCTATGTGATGATGTTTTTGTTTAGTCATTCCTAATTTAGAGTAGCTGTCATTCTATCTCTTTTATAATTTAATTCAGTGATCATTTCACTCTAGTGCTAAAAGTTTGGTCTGAACTTCCTGCTTTGTTTATATCTTCTATTGTTCTAAGCTTGTTACATTCAACTGGAAACCACCCAAGTACCTTTTTTTTGTTCCATCTCTTTATTTTTTTCTTTATTATTTTGTTCCATCTCTCCAGGCTCTTTATTGTACACGTTTGTGGTTTCCTTACAGAATTATGATTTTAATGCTTGGCTAGTTGTCTTCAGCACTACCCAATGATAAGTGTATGTGTCAGTGAGAAACACAAAGAATTTTTTTTGTCAGAGAAACTCAACATGAATCAGAAGTTTTATCAGTTGTCAAGAGGTGCAGGTGAAGCAGGGAGAGATCTGGAATACCGTCCAGCTTCCCAGCTCCTTTTTGCATCAGGTGGGCACTGGCCCAGATTGTTGGATAAAGTTTGCATTGTTTTTTTTTAACATCTTTATTGGAGTATAATTGCTTTACAACGGTGTGTTAGTTTCTGCTTTACAACAAAGTGAATCAGTTATACATATACATATGTTCCCATATCTCTTCCCTCTTGCATCTCCCTCCCTCCCACC
>NC_041220.1:11250292-11251007 GCF_002837175.3 Physeter macrocephalus
TCTTTATCCATTCATCTGTTGATGGACACTTAGGTTGCTTCCATGTCCTGGCTATTGTAAATAGAGCTGCAATGAACATCTTGGTACATGACTCTTTTTTTTTTTTTGCGGTACGCGGGCCTCTCACTGTTGTGGCCTCTCCTGTTGCGGAGCACAGGCTCCGGACACGCAGGCTCAGCAGCCATGGTTCACGGGCCCAGACGCTCCACGGCATGTGGGATCCTCCCAGACTGGGGCACGAACCGTGTCCTCTGCATCGGCATGAGGGCTCCCAACCACTGCACCACTAGGGAAGACCTTTTTTCCTTTTTTTTTTTTTTTTTTAACTCTTTTTGAATTATGGTTTTCTCAGGGTATATACCCAGTAGTGGGATTGCTGGGTCATATGGTAGTTCTATTTGTAGTTTTTTAAGGAACCTCCATACTGTTCTCCACAGTGGCTGTATCAATTTACATTCCCACCAACAGTGCAAGAGTGTTCCCTTTTCTCCACACCCTCTCCAGCATTTATTGTTTCTAGATTTTTTGATGATGGCCATTCTGACCGGTGTGAGATGATATCTCATTGTAGTTTTGATTTGCATTTCTCTAATGATTAATGATGTTCAGCATTCTTTCATGTGTTTGTTGGCAATCTGTATATCTTCTTTGGAGAAATGTCCATTGCAGCTCTATTTACAATAGCCAGGACACGGAAGCAACCTAAGTGTCCATC
>NC_041220.1:11251397-11273430 GCF_002837175.3 Physeter macrocephalus
TTGCCTCATTTATCAAAGATAAGGTGACCATATGTGTGTGGGTTTATCTCTGGGCTTTCTAACCTGTTCCATTGATCTATATTACTCTTTTTGTGCCAGTACCATACTGTCTTAATTACTGTAGGTTTGTAGTATAGTCTGAAGTCAGGGAGCCTGATTCCTCCAGCTCCATTTTTCGTTCTCAAGATTGCTTTGGCTATTCGGGGTCTTTTGTGTTTCCATACAATTGTGAAATTTTTTGTTCTAGTTCTGTAAAAAATGCCAGTGGTAGTTTGATAGGGATTGCTGCATTGTTAAATGTATATAATCACCTCATTGACACAGAAAGAGCCAATCACTATGAAACATCTCATTGTTTTTCTTTTTAATTATAGTCACCATGCTGTACACTACATCCTCAGAACTTGTTTATCTTATAACTAGAAGTTTTCCCCTTTGACCTCATGAAACATCTCTACTTTATACTCAAATAGTTAGGTAGCATACACAGACATTTTCCAGGGAGTCATATCCCATAAATCTCTAAGTTCCAGCTTTATTTTTCATAAGCAGTCTCACTTAAACTCCCCTATAGTAAAAACCATTTAGTTTTGTGCTTGTTTGTTTGCTAATTAGGTCAGTCATTACTGTATTTACAAGGAGATCTTTCCAGGAAGCAAACTCCCTGTAACTCTATCTCAGAGAAAATGGATCACAGGCCAATTGCTTATCTCAGGCACCAAGTATAAGCTTTAAACACTCTCTTCCAACTATCCTGTTCTTGCCACCCACTCTTAGTCTTTTTCCCATACGTCCCCCATTTCCTCTGATCTTAGAGAGATATGTGTCCCTGCATTCTTTCAAAGCAGTTGTTTCTACTCATCTTCCTGATTTCAACTCCTTACCTCCTTAAGAACAGTCATCATCAGTATGTCTCTTATAAATTTTAAAGTGCTCTATTGATGAAAATGACACGTATTTATTAATAACATGGATTAAAGCCAGAAACTGAAATTAAATAATATTACCTTTCCCAGTAGCCATTTAGAAAGGAAAACATTTTAAGAGCCAAACTCACCTTTAAAGTATATCTCATCATGACAGTAAGTTGAGTTGGCTCCTTTAAGCCACAACAAAAATAATCCTTAAAATATTCAAGTTATTTGTATGTTAGTGCTTTATAAGGGTAATCTGCTATTTACCTGATTTCTCATTTGTGTATTTTCCAGAAACTCATACATTTTTCAAAATCAATTTATATTGCTTAGAAAAAAACTATTTGAGAAGTACACTTAAGATTTGCATATTTTACCATGTTTATGTTACCCTTTAATTAGAAAGTTTACTCGACCTAGTTATTTCCTGATTATGAAATTAGGAAAAAAGCATCTGCCCTAAGACAGGTGTCTTGGCTTTTTACAAAGAAATTTAATTTGCATTCTCTGTTTTCTTAAATAAAAGTTTAAACATTGTGAACATTTATGTGAACACTCACATAATAACTTGATAAATTACTTATTTAAAAGTATCTTCTGTTAAATCTTAAGTTAATTTTATCCAAAATAATAATAGGCAGTGACTTCAAAAACAAAAAATAAAGTTGAAGAAAATAGTGAATTATAGAGTACCTTATTTATTTTACTTTAAAAATAAATTTTGAACTATAGTGTATTTACTAGTAATACTAGTCTGTCCTGAGATAACTTAAGATCCCTAAACATTTGTGAGAGAAAGTTTTATGACACACTCAAGTTTTTGCTTTTGTCTTTCTTCTTTCTTCATTCTGTTGGAAGAATACATCTACCAGTAGGATATTCAGCTTGAATATTTGAACTGCATGAATTTTAATGAGGAGGGGAGTAACCAGCTGTCACATAGTTCATATGATGTATTAGGTGCTGGTTGGGATGAGACAGTATATCTCAGCATGCTGTTGCCTTCAGTAGATTTATGTTCCAAAGAAATGTGGATACATTAATACAAATAGTGATTTCAAATGAAAAGATCAGCCACCTAGCTATGGTTCATGAATCACAGTGATTCTCTCTCTTTTATTTTTTAATAATAATGATAATAAAAGTATATAGAAACTATCACTGAGTCGAGTGGGTGCCGGGGTACACTGATCCTAAAGATTTAACTTGACCCAGCAGTCTACTGGAAGCTGCTGTAGCTGCGAAAAAAGAACTAATCAGAGATGCTGGGCTTACATTTAGAATAAGAGAAAGGAACTATTAATGCGTGCTCTTCTCCAATAGCATTCATCTCTCTAGGAAATCCTGCATGACAAAAGAGAGTTGGAACACTATTAAGTTTTATAAAGTGATACTATAGTTCCTTGAAGGGAACTTACTGTTATGCAGCTGGAAGCCTGTAAGGTCTGTTGACTAAAGAAGTTCAAAGATAGCCACTGTTGTTCAGTATATAGTTTTGTTTTGTATTTTTTGATTCAGCGCAGTGGGGTTGAACATAAAAGAAGCTAACATCTTGAGCTTTTCGTGAGTCTCTCCTTGTTGTTATAAGTAGACCATTAGGTAATTTTAAGGAAATCAGAACTATTGACCCATACAAATGATTTTTAGAGAAATTGCTTTTGCTCTGTTAAAACAACATAAAGTGATTTTCTGATTTTTGACACTATGACTTTGCTAAAAATTCCTATATTCATTTAAAAATAAGAATCATTTTCCCATAAAAAAGCAAATTATTCTGGTTCAATAAGCAAACATATTTTACTAAAGCAGTGGATAAAAGCTTCATTAAAAAGTACTTTTTTTTTTTTTTTTCACTGAAATAGGATCACATTAAGAAAACCACAGTAGAATTGCTAAGGGTAAAGCAGCAGCTCAAATTGAAGAAACATTCAAAAGACGATTCTATTATATGGCCTTAATGGGAAAGCAAAGTGAATTTTCAGTTGAACCCAGTGCTAGCTATGTGCCCTGGATAAGTGTTACACACTGTTTGAAGGGGATGGTGACCAAGAAGAGGAGGTCTCTTTACTTGTGGCAGCTGAGTTATATGATATTAAAAAAAGAAAGTCTAGGTTTCCTCTGAGGGTCATTGAATTCTTACATTCTAAAAAGACAGATTCCTTACAAGGACCGCTAACTAGAATAGGCAGGAAATTACTGGTTCTGGAATGACTATTCCATGTCTGAGTAATGTATCAAACAGCAAGCAGCCTACTAACAACTCAGAAAAATAGAAATGAGAGGGTATACAGTGACCCTCATATTCACAGGTTCCAGATTCAACCAACTGCGGATCGAAAATATTTTTTAAAATTCCAGAATATTCCAAAGAGCAAGACTTGAATTTGCTTGGCACTGGCAATTATTTATATAGTATTTACATTGTATTAGATATTATACATAATCTAGAGATGATTTAAAGTATACAGGAGGATCTGGGTAGGTTATATGCAAATACTGTGCTATTTTATATAAGGGACTTGAGCATCTGTGAATTTAGGTGTCCAAGGGGGGGTGGTCCTGGAACCAATCCCCTGCAGATACCAAAGGAGGACTACAATTAGCTTTTAATTATTGGCAAGGCAGCACCAAGATTTAAGTAAGATGAATCCAAATTATTTCTTTAGTGAAGAACATTGTGGACTATCTACCTTGAGCGGAACCTGGGTTAGGCATTGCGTATTTAAAGAAATGTAAAACAATTTTTGTTTTTGTTTTACTTTTTAAGGTTTTATCATATCTTTGTTCAGATAATCTCTTTCCACAAACTGCCATATCCACAAAACAGAACTTGAAGGAAGTAGAACTCAGATGAGTAGAATGAGCTGTTTTCCTCTCTGTCTTTTCTTCTTTCTGTGCCTTTTTGTCTACTCTCCTTAGCGTCAACTACCTTCTCAAAAATAAAAATAAAATATGACTCAGAATAAAATTTAGTTGGGTATCAATAGTATCAGATTCAAGAGAGCAGATAAGCTAGGTATTGCTTCTTTTACTATTCCCTCATGTGAATCTTGTACTTTAAAAAAAAAAAAAAGTAACCACATTTACCTTGGGACTATACAACACCAGCATCACCTTGGTTATAACATGCCACTTTAATTTTACTAAATACGTTTTACCTTTATTTTACAATAATTTCATATTTATAGGAAAGTTCGAAGAATTGTACCCCAAACTGCCTTATATCCTTTACACAGTTTCAGTCATTAAGTTTTACCACATTTTTTCCTCTCTTTCTCTTCTCTGTGACACATAGACACATACATCATTTATATTATTTTCCTGAAGCACGTGAGAGTTATTTTACACATCATGACCCTTTATTCCTAAATACTTCAGTGTGTATTTTCTAAGAACAAGGTTATTCTCTTACATCACAGATTAAGTATCAAAATCAGTAAATTTAACCTTGACACGTTGTCTGGTTTAACATAAATCCATAGTCAATTTTTCCTAATTGTTTCATTTTTTAAAAAAATCCAGGCTCCAATCCAGAGTCATGTGTTATGTTTAGCTCTCAGGTATCTTTAGCCTGTCTTAATCTGGGACAGTTCCTCACCATTCTTTATTGCACATGCTATTACCACTCATGACAGTTATTTTGTAGAATGTTCTCCAATTCATATTTCTCTGGTATTTCACTATTAGGTTCAGCTTATGCAATTTTTAGAAGGAAAACTACATGTGTGATATTTGTGTTCTTAGTGGATCACATCAGGAAGTATATGATATCAGTTTGTATTATGACTGGTGATGTTACACCTGATCCCTTGGTAAAGATGGCGTTTACTAGATTACACCACTGTAAAGTTGTTATAGTTCCCTTGTTAGTTAATAAGTAATCTCTGGGAAAAACCTGAAGCTATGTAAATATTGTTTTCCACCATTTTTTACCCAGAAGTTTTAGTATCCATTGATTCCCCCCCAAATTATTTTTTTCTATGTTACTTAGTACTGATTTTATAGCTCTGTCATCTCTTCCGTAATGAATATCTGGTCTTGAATAGGCTAACACTGGGTGATAAATTTATGCAAGTACCTTACAGCAAGTACTGTATGTGTCTGACTAGAGCTTCCAGCTCTGGGACTGGAAATGTTTTACTGAATATTTTTATACTCTGCATTGGTATTATGAATTTCAGGTTATCTACCGATCCCTTAATAATTTCAAGAGGAACTATTGACCATGAATGGTTTACTGTTAAACCCTATACTGAAATATGTGTTAAATTTTATTTTGGGTTGAGTTACTCTTTTGAAGGAAAGAAAGAAAGAAGGAAAGAAGGAAAGAAAAAGAAATTTATGTATCCATACTATTGCATTCATTTATTCAATTAATGTTTATTAATTATCATTTAAGTACTAGATTGTGTTAAGCCCTGGATATTCAGTAAAAACCTCAAAAGGGCCTAGGCTGCTAGAGGTCTTAGGATGTAGCAAAAGAAAACAGAAAAGTAAAGAAACATGTATAATTATGTTATACATGCTTTTAAGGCATTATTAGGTTAGTGGAGTAGTGGCACAAAAGAGAGTGATAACAAAAGGTTTCATAGAGTAGGTAGTGTCTTCAAAGAAGAGTAGTTGCTGTAAAAGTATAATTTTTTTAACATCTTTATTGGAGTATAATTGCCCTACAGTGGTGTGTTAGTTGCTGCTTTATAACAAAGTGAATCCGTTATACATATACATATGTTCCCATATCTCTTCCCTCTTGCGTCTCCCTCCCTCCCACCCTCCCTATCCCACCCCTCTAGGTGGTCACAAAGCACTGAGCTGATCTCCCTGCGCTATGCGGCTGCTTCCCACTAGCTGTTTTACATTTGGTAGTGTATATATGTCCATGCCACTCTCTCCCTTTGTCCCAGCTTACCCTTCCCCCTCTCCGTGTCCTCAAGTCCATTCTCTATGTCTGTGTGCTGTAAAAGATAATTTTTAAAGTTGAAAATATGATTTACATACATGTCAAAGATTTATTTAAAGTAATTAATAGGGGAACCAATAAAAATAAGAGCTTGTTCAAAGAGTATTTGAGGAACATGTTATTAAGAAGTTTAATAAAGAAATATTACAATAAGACTGTTAGTTTGGTTATAAAACTGCATAACGTCTTCCAGGACAATAATCTGTAAAATTTGGGATGATCTTTGCTACTGGACTGAAAACATTTGTATCTCTATTGGATACAAATCTGCAATTTAACACATAACTTCACAGAGTCTGAACTCTTAATTAATAGCCAATAGTAATATCAGAAGCCGGGCAGTCTCCTCAAGAATTAAATAATCTGTCAGTTTGACACTGGTAAGATGCACAGTCATCCTCTCAGCCTTATCCTAATATTTGGATATTTTTTTTCTTAACATTGTTTTCTTTGATCTCTTAACTATATCTTCCAAAGATTATTTTATCATTGTTATATATTACTGTATTATAAATATAACTATATGTCTGTTACCTATATTAATATCTTTATAAGATTATTATTGATCTCAGAAAAAAGGCTGGTATTATTTTCTATTTTGGACTATTTACTTTTGTGTTAATTAATATTAATTGCGTGTGCCTCCTTGAGCATAATGTATTGAGTAACTGCTATCTGGAAATGCCATTAAGAAACATAGGAATAGATCTCTTAAAAGGTCTTTAGGGCTTCCCTGGTGGCACAGTGGTTAAGAATCCGCCTGCCAATGCAGGGGACACGGGTTCATGCCCTGGTCCAGGAAGATCCCACATGCTGCGGAGCAACTAAGCCCGTGAGCCACAACTACTGAGCCTGCGCTCTGGAGCCCGTGTGCCACAGCTACTGAGCCTGTGTGCCTAGAGCCCGTGCTCCACAGCAAGAGAAGCCACCGCAATGAGAAGCCTGTGCAACGCAACGAAGAGTAGACCCCACTCGCCGCAAGCAAAGCCAGCGCGCAGCAACGAAGACCCAGCGCAGCCAAAAATAAAATAAATAGAAATTTAAAAAAAATACTTAAAAGCTCTTCAGTCCTGAGACTGGGACACTAAGCCTGCCTTTCCATGAAATTTGACTTGTAATACCTATAAACTTGGTGCATTGTTTTCTTCTAAGAACTCTAAAATTTGGTAAAGTCTCTGTTTCCAGGAAGTAACTAAAGAGTATATAGTTCTTTCCAAGAGACTCTGAGACTGTATTTCTTGAGAACGCAATTTCTGGTTTGTGCATATTAGGTGTCTGAGAATTGTTTTCCTTTTCAATGGGCACAAAAATTTAATTAATTTGAGCTCCCAAATAGTCAGAAGACAGATTTACAACAATAACAAAATAATAAATCAGATTCTCTGTTGTTTCTCATCTGATCGAGATGAGATCCTTATCATCAACCCAACAGCGATCATCACATCATCAGACCATTAAATTAGATACCGTACAGACAGGGAATTATTGGTATGTAAAATCATACTCATAGACATATATATTTTTGGCTACGTGGTTAAGGCTGGCTTCGGTCCACTGCTCCCTAGTCCATCCCCTGGCTGTGGAAAGAAACACAGCTGAAGCCATAGGGTGCTTTCTTAACTACACAGATGTTACTGGCTTAGTGGTTTGAGACCAGAAACAGACTCAACAATCTTGAGGCTTCATTGTGGAAACGAACACAGCCCTAACCAGGAGTTTGACAAGAAACAGAATAACAGAATTTGTCAGAAGCAAAAACAAGCAAACAAATTCATGCAAAATCAGAAGAAAGAAAAAGCATAGAAAAGCAGAAAGTCAACAAAAGTAAAATGTTATTGCCACTTGGAAGTCCCTTTGGGACCCAAGAAAGGACATGCCTGGACTTAAGTAGACTGTGAAGTGGCTTCTCCAGCAATGTAGTTTAATTGGCTCTGGCACATGAATCCACTTGGATATCTCAGTGGGTCCTCCAAAACTGTCAAGCTATAATTTTCAAAAGCTTAAAATATGACTTTATACAAATATAGATTGGACAAGAATCAGAGATTTACTCAATCCATTAAGAGAGTGTACATAATGGTAAATTCGTTCAGAGAGCATTTGAGGAACTAGGTATTTATAGCAATTTAATAAAAGGATGTTAGAATGATATTGTAAAATGAATACAAAACCAGTTAATTGTCCTACTGGGGAGTCATCCATTACCAGACAAAAACTTGTATATCTCAATTGGATACAAATCTACAGGTTACCATGTAACCTCACTGAGTCAGAACCCTTGATTAGTAGTAAATAGCAAAATAAAACAATGGTATCATCTACAGAATTCAGTAATTCTTGGGAGAGCATTTTCAATAATGCTTCATTATGTAGTCATCTTCCTGGCCCTGTTTCTTAGTTTTGGATAATGGTTCTTAACACATCTATTGCCCCATGGAGAGCTCAAGAGAACAGCAGTTTAGATCTGGAGCAATTCATGAGTAATTGCATTGATGCGTGAAGCTTTCCTGTAAGGCAGAAGTGTTGGAAAAGAACTGAGATCATACAGTGGATACGGAGGGAAGATAGGGAACAGCTAGGTCAGGGAGAGTCAAGAATTAAGATAATAAGAATTTCGTAGGAATTTGGGAATCATTGATGGTTTCAAGCAAGATAGTGGCATAAATATATATGCCTTTTGGAATTATTGTTCACCTAATTTTAAATGACTTAAATGAATTCAGTAGGTAGCTATAGGTTATAATGATAAATACCGTACATGGAAAAATGTCAGTGATTTTTTTTTATTATTATTGTGTGAAAACAAAATAGCATATTGCTTTTTCTTGACATTTGAGGTAAACTTTTTATATTCGTATTTGGTTGAGACACTGCTGCTAAATTAAAACTATTCTCTCAGCACTTAGTCAAAGTTTCATTTTATTTATTCAATTATGTATTACATTCTACTTTCGTTTCTTTCTAAAAATTGTGAAACTGTGTAGTTAAAAACTTTGCCATTAGTGAATCATTACTAACCTATCAATTAAACCTCTTGTGGAACATAGCAATAAAGATATTCTTAGGAGAAGAACACTGATTTATGCCTATTTGGGCTATTTATTTGTTTATTTTTTTTTTTGCGGTACGCGGGCCTCTGACTGCCGTGGCCTCTCCCGTTGCGGAGCACAGGCTCCGGACGCGCAGGCTCAGCGGCCATGGCTCACGGGCCCAGCCGCTCCGCGGCATGTGGGATCTTCCCGGACCGGGGCACGAACCCGCGTCCCCTGCATCGGCAGGCGGACTCTCAACCACTGCGCCACCAGAGAAGCCCTGGGCTATTTTTCTTTACTGACAATTTGTTTACCTTTCTTACATTACAAAGTATATAATTATACTTAGCTACAAAGTATCATAATTTATTAGCTACTGAAGTCACACAGCCTAATTTATGAACATCCCATTTTTCTAGCCAAGCCATTTTCTTCGTAGTCACTAACCAAACTTTCAACCTCTAAGATGTCCATATAACCTTGCCCTCAGGATAGTATGGAAGGTGACACAAGATAATAGGAGTTTATAGAAACAGAAAATCGTATTTATGTGCAGTGGTGGTTGTAAGTGTAAGGGTTGATACTCTAACTGCATTGTGATTAGCAGTGTTTTTGTTTTTTGTTTTCTGTGTGTTCATTCTGGAATCAGATATTTTCTTCAAAGTGCATCTTTTTACTAAATGTGGTAGACATGAAGGAACAAGGGGATAAAGATGTAATCTATCTGAGCTGATGACAAGATTCTCTTCTAATCAAGGTGACGTCTTACGATTAAGAAAGAAAAATTAACTGTCACATAAACTTTTTAATTGATAGTAAGGGAAGTGCGATACTTATTTTCTAAACTGCTTTCTAAAACAGTTCAGGGAATGAACTTAGACACCAGTCTAATTAATTAATGATGGGTAGATTAGAAATGAGAAATATAAGCAATCTTATGTCTGTAAAGAAGGAAGAAGCAGTGATTTACATATAAGCTTGCAGGTCATAATTATGTTTGACTATTGTTAGGAGATATTCAGATCATTTTTTTCTGATGCCTAAAAACATAGGCTTTTTATGACTATTTCACCTATAATTTTCATAAACATTTCATAACATTTTTCCTTTTTTTTTAACCCTCATCAAAGCAGATATTGGGCTGGCCAAAAAGTTCGTTCAGTAAATGAGATACGTTCAATAAAGTTCTTGGTGAAAATGAAAAAAACGTCTTTTATTTTTACTTAAAACTGAACAAACTTTTTGGCCAACACAGTAGTCAATAAATTAGTTCATATTTAAGGATAGGGAAATTGTCAAATTATATTTATTGGGAGTTTATTATGTATCATGGATTACATAATCACTTTTCACGTGAGACATATTATTTTGTGTTTACAATTCTTTCTACGAAAAATTCTCACTAAAGAGCTCTTTGCACTTTTATTAAATGGCTGGAGTCATTAAAATTTTCTCCTATTGAACTGAATCCTGCCTTCCTTTAGCTTATATCTAGTTCTCTGATGCAACATGTACTTCTAGTCCTTCAGATATTTAAAGTGTCTTAAAAAACATTTATGGCATTTTTTAAAAATAAAGAGGCTTAAAACCTGCATATTCTTTCAATATTCAGAAGCCTCACCATTTTCTCTATTCCATTTTTAGTCTTTCTTAGGAAAAAAAACTTTTAAAACAACTAGTATCCATTCACAAGTAGCATAAATCACATATAATCTGCACAGAGTAGAGAATGATAATTCATTTTTTTTTGGATGTTAGACCCTGAAATTTCTTGAAGTTGAAAAGTTACTTTATTATTTCCTATTTTGACTCAACCATGGAAATTTTCACAGAATGATTACTTTGTCTATTAGCTTGATTAATTTAACTGACAAAGGACCAAAGAGACAATAGAATTATTTATTTTAGTTGTATAGATTTGGTTAAAGGTTTCTCTTTAAGATAACAGATGTGTAGAATGATATTTCAGATTCTAAACCTAGGATTCTGCATGGGTCATAAGAAGATATAAAATGAATAAAAACACTTGTGACCAAATTGAGCTAGGAATTCTGTGCTTTCATTCATAGAATATTGTTTAATCTCAACCAGTTTTCATATCTGTTCTTAGGGTTAATTTGAAATATTGGTTTTAAGTAAAAATAGGAACAGCCGGTTAAGACTTCGAAAAAATTTTTTTTAATTTTCTGATTGCCCTTATCATCATGCGAGAAGAATTTATAACACCCTGGTCCCTCTCCTTGAGGACATGTGTCTGAGATTTATGTTTCTGAGTCGAGGTATAGAGTAGAGAAGTTTACTTTTGCGCAAATTGTCATGAAAGTAGTCATTTCTGATGATGATGTGTGCACTTTGCTAATGTAAATACCATATGTGAAAACACATTTTATGAAACTGAGCTTGGAAGCTCTAGTTTTTCGTATAAGATTTATTTTAAACACCTTCAGTAAGAAATCCCTCTTTTGCATATTCAGCAACAGCAAGAACTCATGTTTATTAAGGACCATCTATAGGGTGGCTTCAAGTCTAGAATCAAATGTGAACACATAATAGATGGTTTCTTGATATAATGTTATAAAATACAAGACATAAGAGTCATACAAGTCGTACTTGGCCCAGAAAACGAGGTGAAGTGAAAAGAAAATAGAACTTGGAATCAGAAAATCTGGGTATAGCAAGGTACTTAACTCTCTTGTATTTTCACAACTCGGAGCTGAAAAACCTGTTTTCAACGCCTGTTTCACATAGTAGTTGTGAAAATTAAATGGGGTTTAAATTAAAATACGCGTATTTGTCAATCAAACTGATAGCAGCCAAGTTAAGTTTCTGTTGTGTATATATGTGAGAGGGGGACCTTTTTAGTGAGGGCTGATTTCAAGATCTCAAATCCCACTTCAAATCACCATCCTTAGCAGAGTTCCAGCCGTGGCAGCTAGCAGCCTTGAGCAGCAGGGGGCCCCCTAGAAGCCAAGGCAGCAGCCAGATTTGTGAGCACTGTTTTTACAATGTGAAAATAAAATCACTCCCCTGGTTGTTCAGAGTTTTAAACTGAAAGGCAAGAAGTTCAAATAATAAAGACAAGGGGGCCTTGAAACCTCTTTTACTGGAAGACCATCTACCTGGAAAATGTCTTGATCCTTCATTTCCATCTACTGTTGAGATAATAGTGTCCGGCCTTCACAAAAAAACCCATCTCTGTGACTAACTTTGCTTATATCAGAATCAGTAAGGCCTGAACTTCTGTCTTCTGTTTCAGTGTACCAGTGGTTCCTTCACGGATTATGCCTGTGAGGGGTGGAGGATGAAGAAAGCAGGATAGGGCAGAAGAATAAGTTGCACTGATCTGTAGCAGTGACCTTTCAAGCTGAGAAGGTCCTTTATATTTGTCCCAAATTGAGACAAGGGAAGCATCCTCTATACTTTCACATTGACCAGTAGACGCAGGCTGCCATGAGAAGATATTGTGACCCACCTTGGGCAAAGTAGCAAGGGCTGAGAGCTGAGGCCAAGTCCTGGAAAGGGGTTCAGTTGAGAGCTGTTCGTTGCCAAAACACGGCAACTGGGGGAAGGCGTGTGTCAGTTCCAGATGTGGGCCTCTAGGGAGTATACCACTTTAGCCATCATGATATCTAAGTTAATCTTCTCAGGAAGCCCATTATCCTTATCCACATTTTGCAAATGAGGAAACCGAGGTACAGAGATTAAGACCCCCAAAATGTGCTAATATAGTTGTTTTTGATATTTTTTTCAGGACCCCTTGACATTCTTAAAAATTATTGAGGACCTGAAAGGGCTTCTGTTTATGTGGGTTGTATCAATTATTTTTTTTACCATACTAGTAATTGAAACAGACATTTGAAAATATTGTCATTTTCAGATAACAGTAATGAACTGTTTATATGTTAAATAAAACAATTTTATGAAAAATAAATAATTTCCTAAACCAAAAAGAGATTAAGGAAGGCAGTGGCATGGCTTTACATTTTTGCAAATCTGTTTATTACCTGGCTTAATAGGGGACAGCTGGGCTCTCAATCAATTTCTGCCTTCAGTCTATTGCAGTATGTTGTTTTGTAAGAATGTTAGGCCTCACACAAATATGTGGTTGGAAAAGGATAGTTCCTGACTTAAAGTTTAGTTGGTTGTGGGATCTGAAACCATTTCAGTGAACTCTTCATACTCTGAAATAAATGATGCTGCCAATCTTCATATTACACTCTTGGTGAAGCCCTTCTTCTCTCATTGTTCTTCAGACATGTCACACTCAGTTCCAGTTCTTGGACTTGGTGCATCTTATTATCCTCCTCTATTAGTATCTCATGCCTTCTTCTTTACTTACCCCATTCTAGTTACTGCTAAATGTCTAATTCAGGTCCTTCCCTTGTGAAACCCTCTTTTAATATTCCAGACTTTACTGATTTAAACCTCTGTTTTGATTTTTTGTAGCTCTGTTGGTTTATACAATCGCTTTCATTCATTCGAGTCCTATGCAGTTTGGTAATGATATTGCTCACATTTTTACAGAGGAGGAAACTGAAGCACAGAAATAGTAAGTAGCGTTTAGTAACTTGTCCAGAGTCATAGAACTAGTAAATTTAGGCATAGGTCCAGAAAATCTGACTCTACAGTCTCTCCCTTTAATGCTTACTTTAAAGGAAGAGGAAGTGAATGCTCTTGATTTAGAGATTGAATTTTTGGTAGTTTGTCTTTTTCTACCTGACACTATGAGCATTAGAAAGTACTGATTATTCATTGACATTATATATCTGGATTAGCTGATTAACCGTTAGTATTCTTCAGGTATTTCAAATATTAAAACTCTTTTAAATTTACTCTGAATAGGATACCCTTCTCATCATAATCCATTATAAGGAAATTGTCCTTTAAGTTTTAGCAACTAGCTGTGCCATCTTACTTTGTAATTACCATCTTATAGCCTTTACAGAACTTTGTTCCTTTTCCTCAGTACACTTATCCCAGTTTTTGATTATACATTTGTTAGTGTTATAAATTGATTAACATCATTCTTCCAACAGTATACTGTAGAATTCATGATAATAGTAATGGTTTCATTTGATGATCATTATTGTAGTCTCAGCAAGGACATAGTGCCTGGCAGTTATGGATACTCAATAAACATTTATTGACTGAATATCATAACCTTAATGCAGAGAACATTGGTATAACAGAAGGTAGCTTGTGTTACCATTGGTACCTATTTATATCAGTAGCAATTGCCTGATTTAAATGATGTATTCTCAGTATTTCTCAGGATTTTAGTATATTCTCAGTTGTTTTTTTTTTTTTGAGTAAATGAAAGTATGGAGCCAGAAAGTAGCCCTTAAGTTGAGCCAATTAAACTCAACCAATATTCCTCGAATGAATAATGCTTAGGGACTCTGCTGGCGATAAAACAATGAACAAGCCCCAAGTCTTCACAGGATACTCAGGATGAAATATTTTTATTTCCTTTCAAAAGATGGCACACTTTTGTGTTTTGCTTTTTTTTCCTGTTTAAGGTGTAACAGAATGAAAATAGCTAGAAAGTTGTTGTTTAAAACAAGACACGAATATAATATCAATGAACAAGGAAAGCGTGAAATACATATTAAATGAATGAAAGAAAGAAGAAATGGAGAATTGAGGAGATAAAGATTTACCAAGTCACTGTAACCTTTTGTTATTTTGTACTTTCTCCTCAATGACCAAAAAAATCTATCTACTACTACTGTTTCCTCTCCAACACTTCAAATGTTTTCATGCCACTCAGAACTTACTAAAACAGACATATTCTAAATCATTGAATTACATATTAATTTCTCTGTTGGCCACATAAAAGGAGAATTACTGCAAGTGGTACAAGGACTTTTTTATATTAAAATATATATCCTAATGCATGATTGTAAGGCTCCACATGTATTTGTTTATTCTAAAACATTGATTTACATTCGTCCTCAATCACTCAAAGCAAGTGGATTTTGACTCCTTTGCTTTTTCCTAGTAAATTTTCTATGTAATGAAAGAGACTTTCTGTTTAAAAAAAAAGCCCTCAGAGGGCTTCCCTGGTGGCGCAGTGGTTGAGAGAATGCCCGCCGATGCAGGGGACACGGGTTCGTGCCCCGGTCCGCCACGGCCGCTGAGGCTGCGCATCCGGAGTCTGTGCTCTGCAACAGGAGAGGACACAGCAGTGAGAGGCCCCCGTACCGCCAAAAAAAAAAAAAAAAAAAAAAAAAAAAAAAAGTCCTCAGAGAAGGCTGCAGTATTACTCAAATAGTTTCTGTCAAATTGAATTTTATTTGTGAATTTGTGGTAGCTTAAAACATTTAGAAATCAGACGTTTTGGCATAGTTTATGGGTTCAGAAAAATATATAATTACAGCAGTTATAAAGCAATGACAAAAATTAAAAGTTGAATCAGCTCTGGTGCATATTGTGTAATCTGTAATTTTGGACTCTCAGTAATTCAATTAATTTAACATGCCAACTTTTCTGTGTTTTACAACCTGGCAATTTCAAGCAATTTAATAGGTTTCCCCTTTTTTACTTCTAGCTTCCCATAACATTCATGGAAGTCTTGGAAATACTAATATCATTCAGAGTATACCTTCCATTAATTTGAAATTTCGTTGGTAATTGTAGTTATTCATCCATTTCAGAGAGTTATTAACAATACAGCCTAGTGACATTTCTCAAAACGAACATTCAGTTCATCTTGGAATTAGGTACCAAGCTGGAACATTAAAAATCTAAACAAATTATTGGATATGTTTAATAACAATGAAGTTTTGAACAAATTTGCAATATATTTTAATACACATTTTGGCATATGACTTGAAAAATGCTCAAGACTTGAATATCAGTAATGGGTTTTCATTGTAAAGAGAGTTACAGTATAATGCAGGAGAAATCATGCATGTTTCCAAATAGAATATGATTTTGAGAACTGTTGTTGTCATTATAGGATTGATAATTTTATGCCTTTTCTGAAAATCACTACATTTAAAAGATCAACTGAAATACCTATTTTCTCACATATAAATTTTTAACACAACATCTTTACCTCTGCATTTTGAAGTGCATTCAGTGAAACTATTATTTGGTAAAATGTTTATTAGCTCTGTGATCTTATAAGGGTTTCATTTACCTCTTCCTGGATGAAAAATATCTCCTGTTTGTACTTATCTTTAAACTTAACTGGACAAGTTTTAGAAAGTATGTAAATCAGATTATGATACCTAATAGATAACATAGCAAGTGAATTTCTGACTTTATGGAGTCTATAAATGTACAAGAAGCAATTTCTAGTATAATATTCTTCTGATAAAATTATGAGAACTAAAAATTAATTTTTACGTTATCCCCAAGGACCTTAAATATTATACTTGTTATTATATTTGTTTTAACTAGTTCAGATAAGTCAAATAAGGTAGCCAATCTTCTATAATACTAACTTTGCCAATTCATTTACATTTATACTGCATTGTATTTTATGGTCAATGGATAAAGAAGCTTTAACCTGTTAGCATGACTGTTAGGCTGTTTAGACATGGATTTCAGTTTCTTTTTTCCTAGGCTGAACCTGACTTATTATTACACCAAAGAAGGTTAATAAATACTCTTTTCTTTGGAGCTAATGTAGTTGACCTGAATCTGCTTTAATCATGGAGATTAAGTGAGAGTGAGAAATAATAGATTTAAAAGAAACTTAAAATATATTGGAGTATATTTTATTATGGAATACTTATAAACAAATAAAACAATAAAAACTTCTATACCAATTAATAGGTATAATTTTAAAACCTAAGGATTTGGTAGAATAATAATTAGCTGGCACTGATCTCTTCTTCTCAGGGTCACCTCCTCTTGAAGTACTAAAAATCTGGTTCATCTTTAGTTCCAGCAGGAATTATTGGACACCCTCTAGCAAAATAAGACAGCAAATTGTCTTATTTTAAATGCAGACATTGTATAAGCCCTGAATTTAAGATGAGAGGTGAAAGGGGGAGGTATACAAAGGGAATGTGTGTATTTTCCAGTTTCTTTAGACCAAGAAAGATAACTTTGAGCTGGGAATGGGTGAGAACAATCTAACTGATCTGGGAATCTAATACTTTTGTGGAAACAGAATGAATTGATACCATGGTGTATATGAGGCCTCCACACTTGTTCTATTTTTATCATCACCTGACTAGTAATTTCACATGTTTCTCATCATCTTGCTCTCCATTTCTCACCCTAAGTCTTTCAAACACTGACTACAGCCACTTGACCACCCCCCTCCATTTTTAGAAGGAAATCTTGCCTACCTTTCTTTCCCCAGAGAAAATGGAGATTATGGGAGTTGAACTCAGTATGTCGTACCACTTTTTATATATAAATCTGTATGTCGTTGCATTCAGCATCATTATTCTTTCATCCCAGTCTTGAAAGAAAATTTATTTGTCAAGAATCTTGTTTACAACGGAAAGAAACGTAGTACTGAATATCCCACCGCCACTCTATTTCTCATTTTCTCTTCGTAGCCAATACCCTGAAATCTTTCCCTTTCTTGCCACCTAGTCAGTTTTCAGCAGATTCCAGCACTTTATAGGCACTGCTCCCACTAAGGATGCCATAGTTTTTTAATCGTCACTGTCAGTGGACTTTATCATCCTTCTCTTCTCTGTAATTTAATATTGTTGATTATTTTCTTATTCTTAAAACACATTTTTTGACTTCCAGATCATTTATTCTTTTTTCTTTTCCTATTGCTCATTTCTTCTCAATTTCTTTTGCTAATGCCTTTTCCTTAAGTATGAATGTTCCCTATATCTTTGTTCTGGGCATTTATCTTCTTTTTCAAAGCATATTTTCTGAATGATTTAGTCCACTTAACTCTTAGTTGATGACAATAAAATCTTTATTTTCAGGTAAACCTCTTTAACTGGATGACCCAAAGGCATGTCATCTTTGATATATTCAAAATGGATCATCCTCATTATCTTACAAACTGTTTTTCTTCTCCTATTTTCTTGAGGCCCTTATCAGCTCACTTGTCAAAGTCATTTCCCATACCCTTTTAAATATCAAGATGTATTAATACAGCTTCTTAATTAGCACTTCAAACTGTCATCTGTCCATTTTCACTATCATTGCATGAATTCAGGTAAGGCAGTAGGTAATTACTACCTATTATTTGCCATAAGTGCATTAGGCTTCAAACTGGACTCAGTACTTCAGTTTTGATCTGCTATAATATATTCTCATATATATGAAAATTGTACCCAGCCAAATTATTTGAATCTCAGTTAATTTCACTTTGCTTTGCCTTCACTTATCCTTCTGCCTAAAATATTCTTGACATAAAAACAATTTGTCTATCTCATATCATATTTCAAGCTTTAACTCATGGGACTTCTCCCAAAGTACTGCGTTCTGTACGTATTCTTTTTTATAGTTCTTATGCTTATTTGCATTTATTTGTATAATGTTCATCTTTTTTTTTTACTGGCTTCTCAGTACAGCATAAATATAGACACTATTTTATTTTTTAATCTGCCCTCATGCCAACTGTAATAACTTTGCTTAATAAACATTCAATAAACAAATAAATATTCTCAAAGATATAACCAAATAAGAACAAATAACTTCAAAAGAGACTTATGTGTATTAGATATGCTGATTTATTTTTGCAGAATTTATATTCAATGAAATCCCTTTCTCATTGTCTATATAAAATATTCAATATTTATAAATTCAATTTTCTTATAATATTCATTTGAAAAACTGCAGACAGTCTGTGATTCCCACTTCTAATAGTCTGTTAATCTGCCAAAGATGCAGAGAACAAAAACAGAAGAAAAAATAAAAACGTTCTTTCTAATCAAACGAAGTCTTTGGCATTATCAGATGGTTTATTCTCAGAATCAAATATGGTTTAACCAGTGATAGTTACATTTAAAAGATTCTGTCTGTGTATAAGCTGACATTTAAGAACAGTTAACAGAAATACATGTGTGGGAATGCTATGGCAGAACCATAGAGGTTGAAGTCATTGATTGTCATGTTACTGACAAAGTATTTGAATGGAAGAACAAAAATGGGTCAAGTTGTCTCTTAAACTGTATGGGTGCTATAGGTATTTATTTTTGCAGTTTTAATATTTTGCAATTGAAAAATTTTAAGAAAAATCTATCAGTTTGTTGTGAAAGCTAAGCAAAGAATACCTTTAAAGAAAACTTGGACGCTGATGCTAACCCTTCCTAATGTGATACTTTATAACACAGATTTTAGGTTTTGTTTTAGTTATTCTTAGGATGAAGAAATGAGAAAATTTCGTGTCTGTTTGAAAATATGCAGTATGAAATTCTTAAATAGTTTCTAGTACAGAAGGTACAGTTAATTCTGCTTTGGAGAGTAACTGTCATTCATGTAATAAAGGAACAAATAGTTAATCAAAATTATTTACTGAACTTACGCTAGAAGCACTGAGAGTCCAACCATGACCAAGAAACATGGCCCTTAGTTTTAAACCCACTAGCCTTATTTCTCTCTTGGATTATTGTAGAATAGTTTACCATAGGATCTCTCCATATTTCTCTGATCATTTTCCAAACCATATTTCAGAGTAATCACTATAAAAATGCAGATTTTATCATATCATCTCTCTGATTAAACCGTTTCAGAAATTAACCATTGTTTCTGGAATAAAGAACAAGAACATTTTTTTTTTCTTTTTCTCTGTAGGCTATGATTGTCTGGTACTACCTGTCTTTGCTGCCTCATTACATACCGTACTCCCCTTTTCTTCCTGTTGTCTAAACACTGTTTCCTTTCTTAATTTCTCTGAATATCCTAATTTCTTCTGCCATAGGATCTTTGCACATTCTGTTTTCTCTGTTTAAATGCTCTTAAATTAAGTTAAAAAACAATGCAAATAACAAACACTGCTTAGACCAATGGTGATCGAATGTTGTATAAAGAATCCTTTGCAAAGTTAATAGAAGTGCTATGCCTTAACAAAGAAATTTTAGGCATAAATATAAATAACCAGAATGTGATTGTTAAAATATATTAAAAACCTTATAAATAATCCTAAAATTTAATTCATATTTTATACAGTTTAATCAGTTTTCTATTTCTTATCACCATGTAGATGTCTCCTTTTTATACACAATGATACAATTATAAATATTTATTTTGTTTTGAGGTATTCTATATAATTATGTGGCATATTAATAATAGTTAGGCTAAGTGTCATTAAAAGGTTACACTCAACGTAATTCCACTTAAGATCAAGATTTAATTTGAATACTAAACTAGAAAGCTTTTTAACTTTGAATACTTGCCATTATCAAGTAGTTTCATTTTTCATTTGTCTGAATTTGAGAAGAGCTTTGAAGTGCTTGATGAAATTTTATTTGAAAGCGTCAATATGGTCATGATTTAGTGTTACTGAAAAATGAATGTGAGTGTGTACCTGTGTTTATGCCATACCTCAGAAATAATGTACTATGATATACTTGCATGTGTATAAGTACAAGTTATATTAGACAACGCTGTTCTCTGACTTGGTAATGAAAATACTTACAAAGAGCTGTTGCAATTTTCATATTTATTACTTATGCCATTCATCTTACTAATAAAATGTAATAATGTAAATGATCAGTAACTCAAAAACAGTCACTTAAATTCTTCCGAATAGCCTTTAATTCAGACTATAGTAGACAATATAATTACTTTATTTATTTTTTTAATTTTTTTTTTTTTTTTTTTTTTTTTTGTGGTATGTGGGCCTCCCTCTGCTGTGGCCTCTCCCGTTGCGGGGCACGGGCCGCAGGCCCAGCGGCCATGGCTCACGGGCCCAGCCGCTCCGCGGCATGTGGGATCCTCCCAGACCGGGGCGCGAACCCGGTTCTCCCGCATCGGCAGGCGGACGCGCAACCACTGCGCCACCAGGGAAGCCCTATAATTACTTTAAAATGGAGAAAAAGTAAAAATTATGACTTGTAATGTAGATAAGACTTTATAGGGATGTTTATATGCCTTAAAAAAATGAATATCAAGCAGTTTTTTCTCTAGTTATTTGAAAGAATATATTTTTCTTCCCAGAATACTGTAGCTCTGATTTTTTGGAAGATCTTTGTTTTAAGTTAAAAGGAAGGTTTATTTTTGTTTACATGTTTATCACTTAACTTTTTGTTTGCTTAGTTTTTCTACCTATGATTAAATACATATGGAAGGCTTAAAAAGGATAATTGGAATAAACCAAAACATTAATATTAGTACACATTTGTCTAGGACTTTTTTCTTGTTTATCAGGCTACAAACTTAAGAAAAACCAATTTCATTTTGGGAGACTGAATACTATATAATTTAAAAAATATTCAGTGATATGTATTAGCATCTTTTAAAAAAAATCTTCTTGGGTAGATTAGAGTGAGCCTTTTAGTGTCTCTTATGGGGACATTACGATTATTGCATTAGTTTCCTAGCTGATCTCTTTGTTCAAGGTGTTTTTTCCCCCACAAATTATTGTGCATATCTCTGATAGAGGAGTCTTTCTAAACTACTGTATTCATCATAACTCTCAACTACATTTTTTTCTATCTGGAATATGACTTTATACATATTTTTTAACATCTTTATTGGAGTATAATTGCTTTACAATGGTGTGTTAGTTTCTGCTTTATAACACAGTGAATCAGTTACACATATACATATATCCCCATATCTCTTCCCTCTTGCGTCTCCCTCCCACTCTCCCTATCCCACCCCTCTAGGAGGTCACAAAGCACCGAGCTGATCTCCCTGTGCTATGCGGCTGCTTCCCACTAGCTGTCTGTTTTACATTTGGTAGTGTGTATATGTCCATGCCACTCTCTCACTTTGTCCTAGCTTACCCTTCCCCCTCCCCGTGTCCTCAAGTCCATTCTCTAGTAGGTCTGCATCTTTATTCCCGTCTTGCCCCTAGATTCTTCTGACCATTTTTCTTTTTTTTTTAGATTCCATATATATGTGTTAGCATACGGTATTTGTTTTTCTCTTTCTGACTTCACTCTGTATTACAGTCTCTAGGTCCATCCACCTCACTACAAATAACTCAGTTTCGTTCCTTTTTATGGCTGAGTAATATTCCATTGTATATA
>NC_041220.1:11274390-11274748 GCF_002837175.3 Physeter macrocephalus
CTCTCCATCCATTTGTATCATCTTTAATTTCTTTCATCAGTGTCTTATAATTTTCTGCATACAGGTCTTTTGTCTTCTTAGGTAGGTTTATTCCCTGATATTTTATTCTTTTTGTTGCAGTGGTAAGTAGGAGTGTTTTCTTAATTTCACTTTCAGATTTTTCATCATAAGTGTATAGGTATGCAAGAGATTTCTGTGCATTAATTTTGTATCCTGCTACTTTACCAAGTTCATTGATTAGCTCTAGTAGTTTTCTGGTAGCATCTTTAGGATTCTCTATGTATAGTATCATGTCATCTGCAAACAGTGACAGCTTTACTTCTTTTCCTATTTGGATTCCTTTTATTTCCTTTTTTCT
>NC_041220.1:11275569-11297222 GCF_002837175.3 Physeter macrocephalus
TATCAATTTTATCTTCTCAAAGAACCAGCTTTTAGTTTTATTGATCTTTGCTATCATTTCCTTCATTTCTTTTTCATTTATTTCTGATCTTATCTTTATGATTTCTTTCCTTCTGCTAACTTTGGGGTTTTTTTTGTTCTTTGTCTAATTGCTTTAGGTGTATACATGTTTTTTATATCTTTTTTTCTATTAATCTCTGAGTTTTTAGAAAGCAGAAACCATTTTTCATTTACCTGTATGGCCAATACTATATTTGAATTTTTTAGTAAATATGAGGTAGTGACTTTCAAAGTATAAGTTCCAGTATGTAAAATTGAGGACAAGATGTGAAGAATTCCCTCTATGTGTCTACGAGTCAGAAAGCCAGTCTGTGTGAATTGGGGACTAGAGAAGGTGAAATTTAAATTATGGAAGAGAATTGACTTTCCACCTTTAGATTATCATTATCTAGTGCATATCTATGCACTAGATAAATGTATTCTTTTAAACCACATAGTATACTTTCATTTATTTATTCCACAGATATTAATATATATATTAATATTCCACAGATATTAATATATGCAAAGCACCAAGGTAGATATTTAGCAAAGTAAATACAAAATATAGAAAATCTATTTTTTAGATTTCTAGTCATATAATCTTAGCAGTCAAGAGATATAAATAGTGAAATAGTTGGTAGTTACACAAAAGCATGTGTAATTGCTTAAGAAATAGAATGGAAACTATTGATATGATTCTAGAGTCCACCTTCCCAGCTTGTTTCCTGGTGCTGGTCTCTAATTTTACTGAAATACCTTTCATTTTTCAGCCTGCCATCCTCTTATTTATATATGCCAATTACTTCTTATATGCTTTTTCTCCGTCTATAATACTTTCTTGAAAATTCTTTATTCTTATCTGTCAGGTAATCTGATTTTCTTCTTTTCAAATCATTTCTCTATGCTTTCTGAAAGACTCCTTCTTCTAGCACACATTGTGTGAACCTCTAATAGTGTTTATTAACTGTAACAATGGTTATAGCTATAACAATAACTAACGTTCATGGAGCTCTCACTATGTTCTGGTCCTATGCTGTTCAAGCATCATCATGTATAACCATAAAAACCATTATGAGACACATCCTTCATTCACATGAGGCAAATGAGGTTTAGTGAGGTTAAGTAATTTGTTCAAGTTCCCATAGATTGTAAGGATTAAAAACCGTAAAGTGTCTCAGTCCAAAACCCATAATCATAAACACTACTCCATATTGTCTTCAAAGACAGCACAAACAGCAAACAGTTCTGCTTTTTTTTTTTTTTCCTTAATGAAAATATTCCTTGGATTTTTGTTTTTAGCCGTGCCACACAGCTTGTATGATCTTATTTCCCGGACCAGGGATTGAACCCACACCCTCAGCAGTGAAAGCATGGAGTCCTAACCACTGTACTGCCAGGAAATTCTCAACAGTTCTACTTTCTTATTGTACTTTTAACCCCCCAAAGATAGAAACTATGTCATTTCACATTTTAAAAGTGCCTCATTCAGGGCCTGCCACATAGTAGATGGTCAGTCAGTACTGAATTGTGATTAAGTAAGTAAATGTATCAAATAATACACGGTAGAGGGATCACTACAGGGTGGACTAAAGAAAGTCTTATAGAGAAGATGAGAGTAAACTGAGCATAAACAAATATATTCTCATTTTACAGAGAAGATGAGAGTAAACAAATATATACATGGACCAAAAAGAGATTAACCCTGTAGATTATCTGGGAGGGTAACAAGAGAATCATGGGCAAATTCTTAGAGTTCTGGCAATACTCAGGGAAAAGTTGAAAAAGATTTCCCATTACCATGAGAAACAGGTAATGTTTTATATATATATATATATATATATACACACACACACACACACACATATATAATATATAATGATATAATCTTGTTCATGGCTATTATTTAACATTGTTCTGAAGATATGTGCCAATATAATTTGATAAGGTAAAGAAATATTTGAAACGGAGAGGTAAAATTATCATTATTTACCAATGAAATAATTGTTTACATATTACTGAAGGCAGTTATTTGAAAACAACAGCAACAAAATAGAATTGAATTAATATGGCAGTTTAAATATTGATATACAGAAATAATTTAATTGCCCTCTTATATTTCAATAAATACTATTTGGAAGATAAAATGGAAGTAAATACTGCATTGAAAATAGCACCAAAAATAATACAATACTTCAACTGTACGTGAAATATACAAGATAATGTAAAGAAAATTTGATTTTTGTGGTACACAGAATCTTGAAGAAATGGAATAGTAGACCATAACCCTGGACAGAAGAATCAGTTTCATAATGATGTTAAATTTCTCCAAGTTAATCTATAAATTGATTTCATTTCAATAATATTAATCTTTTTTAAAAGAATTATAACAGATGATTTGTAGCACTTAGGAGATGACGAACCAGTAAGAAAAGATAGGAAACTTTTGGAAAAGAAGAATAATAAGATACTAGTCCTATCAGGTATGAAAACATGTAAAACTACAGTAATTAAAGGGATGCTATTCTAACAAATATTGAAATATATTGTAAAGCCACAGAAACTAAGGTTTGGTACCCGTGCATGTACAGTCAATCAGATGAATGAACAAAATGAAAATCAAGTAGCAGATCCAAATATGCAGAAAAATTCAATATGTAATAAAGGTAGCATTTGTAATCAGTGGGCAAAGGTACATTATCTAGTAAACAATTTGGGATGTCCTGTAATCATCTAGAAAAAAAGAAAGTTGCATCTCTCCTGTATCATGTTCTATACCAAAATCAATTCCACAGAGAAGGCAAAACATGATGCCATAGAAGAGCTGTAATAAAACGTATAAAATTTCTAAAAAAATCTCAAGATAGAAAAGATCTTTCTAATTATATCACATACTTGAAGAAATAAGGTGTAATAAATATTAAGACATACAAATAGAACAGATCTCCACTTGTAATAATAACATTAGCAAACAAACTTCCAGAAATACTGATCAAACTGAAAAAAAAAAATTTTTCATTGTGTATGTTTACCATCTGTGGGGAAAAAAAGAGAAGAAAAATATATGTATTACTGGATGAAAACATAAAAGAGGTAGCAGTTGTTGACTCTGGAGGAAAGAATGTATTTCTGTGGGGCAAGAATAGGAATGAAATACACTTTTCTCTCTATATCTATATATATATATATCCTTTTACATATTCTAAGTTGGGCACTATGTCTATATTTTATCTTTGCATAAGAAATTATGCATACAAGCTACTTAATTGTAATACATAAAAATGTTAGTGTGTATTTTGTGGCAAATCTGTAGATGAAAATGAAATCATTTGGTTTTCTTTTATACTTTCTGCTTTTTTGTCTTTTTCCATGGAAAGATCCTATTTACTTTATTTTTAAATAATAGTTTCAAAATAATAGTTTATGGACAGTGACTCGTATTTCCAAATCTGGTTTCTCATTAAAAAAATATGGAGATGATAACAGGCAGCACAATTTAGTAAAAGGAACGTTGAATCACTCTTTTTCCTCTGTAAAATGGGGTAATAATATATGCCTTGAGGATTAAGGAAAAGAGTGTTGTTAAGGTATTTAGTAAAGTATAAATTTTGAACATCTGTATGTTTCTTTAATCATTTTTAATTTCTGTGTAGCTTAGCACTCCCACAGAGCCATTTTTGATACTTAGCTAACACCATCTGTGATTGCTTAACACTTACTGATAGCCTCCAATATGCAGGCCTATTCTAGGAACTGATGAAATAGTAACCGTCATCAGACGCCTTGGGAAGTGTTACCAGTAGAGGGTGTTGTGGAACTAAAGAGGAGGGACATAGAGGAGTATGCGCCTCATTTAGCCACGGGAAGTCAGGAGACACTTCACGGAGGAGTGGACAGCTTAGGCTGTATCTTAAAACTGGAGTATAACTTAAAGAAAATAAGGAATGAGATTTGCATGAATTTGAGATTTCAAGTAGCACAGCATGTAGTTGGAGTGAAGCAGACATACAAAATGTCGTGAGAATTGCGGACTAAAAATTATAGGACCACAAGCACTGTATCTCATTGCTAAAGATACTGAGTTTAAATTCTGAAAGACTTTAAAAAATAACTACATTGTCAGATTTGAATATTCAAAGTCACTCAGAGAAACTGTCAGTTTAGACAAGATGGAGTGGATCTATTTCTTTCTGCTCCTTCCTTGTAAGTAAAACTATAAACTCTGGAAATAATGCACGAAGTAAGAAGAGGAAAATTCTGAAAGGGGGTAAGAAGGAGGAAAATTGGTTTGATATCCTAGAACTGGAGGAATGGCACAGTGAAGGGGCATCTTACACTTTCTCACCCAACAGCAAGACGTTATTCAGACCCAAATTTTCCTTGACCCCAACCTAGCAACAGAAAGCAAGCCAGGTAGATGTATGTCTCCTTTGGATTGAACAAGAGTCCCTAGGAAAACACATGGCATGCTCTGTACCACTGCAGGGGAAGCACGTTCCTTCTCTGCAGCATCTGAGACTTCCCTCTCCAATGGATGGATACAGGGTGGCCAGGTGGCCCCCACTAGGGGGATCCCACCACATCACCTAGTCCATCCCTTATACCCTCTTTGTCCATGCAGGCTTGAGACTCCCTTACCCCATAAGGAAATATCATGTCACCGGCAAGAGAAAATCCATCAAAACAATTGTCCTTTGAGCCTGAGACCTCTTGTCCCCACCCAAACACATCATGGATGCCTAGAGAGACATGTAGCAGAGACCCTGTCACAACCAGCACACACCCTGAGAAGTGCTTTCTTTCCCAACCTGGCAGGGAGATTCTGCCACAGCAAGTGCTTGGCTCAGAAATCATCTTCCTGACTGCAGGCCTGAGATCTTCCACCCCCAAGAAACACCCAGTGATTGGGCCTGGGAAACATCTTTTGCCTTTTCAGGCACTACCAGCAAGGACAAGAACACCAAACAAACCACAAAGACCAAAGTAACACCGCAAATGCTCTTAAAATTAAACTGTCATTGAGACCACAGCCTCAAAATGTAAGCAAAGATCTGTGCACTAAACCAAACCTAGAGAAGGTGACTTCCTTCTCAAGTGAAAGATTTATACAGATTGCAGGGTTTGTTTGTTTTTAGCATAGTAAACAAAATACCCAAGATACCGTCATAAATCACCCATTGTATCAAGAACCAGGAAAATCACAATTAAAATGAGAAAAGACAATCAACGGATGCCAACATGAATAAGATGTTGGAATTATCTGACCAGGATTTTAAAACAGCTGTCATGAAAATGCTAGAATAGTGTATTGCAAATTGTCTTAGAATGGAAATTGTAGAAATGGAAAATACAATACCAGAAATTTGTGGGGAAAACAAAAAAACTTGGATATGTTCAACAGTAGAGTGGAGATAGCAGAGGATAGAATTAGTCAACTAGAGAGCAGACCAATAAAATTTACTTAATCTGAAAAGCAGAGATAAAATAGACTTTAAAAAAAAGAAAGAAAATTAATAACCATGGGTACCTGTAGGACAATAACAGAAGATCCAACATTCATATCTTTGGAGTTCCAGAAGGAAAGAAGAAAAAGTAGAGCTGAAAGAATATTCCAAAAGGTAATGGCTAGAAACTTTTTAAATTTTGGAAAGACAGAAATCTACACATCTGAGAAGCTGGGAGAACCCCAAACAGAATAAACTGAAAGACATTATAAACTCTTGAAAGCAGCCAGAAAAAAAATATACACTATTTATAGGGGAATACCTATTAAAATGGCAGCAAACTTCTCATCTGAAATCATTGAGGCCAGATGGAAGTATTGAGGCACATTTCAAGAGCCAATAGAAAGAAAAGGTCAGCTGCAATTTCTGTATCTGGTGAAACAACTTCAGGAATGAAGGGGAAATAAAAATATTCTCAGATGAAGGAAAACTAAAGGAATATGTCACAGACCTACAATTAAAAGTTTGTTAAGTGAACGTCTTCAAATAGAAAGGAAAGGGTTAAAGAAAGAATCTTGGAGCATCAGGAAGGAAGAAAGAACAACAGAAAGAGCAGAGATATGGGTATATATAATAGACTATCCTTTTCTTCATGAGCTTTACAAATCACATTTAATAACCAAGACAGAAATTTTTATACCATCTAATTCTTAAGACAATTCTATTTAAAGGGGGGAAGGTAAAGTGTCCTAAATGGAATTGAGATTTCCACATTTCACTTGAAGCAGTGAAACATTAATACCAATAGCTGGTTTTAAGTCACAGGTGTATATTGTAACACCTTGAGCAACCACTATAGAAATTATACAAAAAGATATATTCAAAAACACTGTAAGATGTAATCATAAAAAATGTTGGTTACCACAGAGAAATGAAAAATGAGAAACAGAGGAACAAGAAACAAAACAAATAATGAGATGGCAGATTTAAACCCCAACATATCAATAATTATATTAAACATAAGTGGTCTAAATACATCAATTAAATGATCACAGTTGACAGAACAGATAACAAAACATGACCCAAGTATATGCTGTCTATAAGACGCTCACTTCAAACATAATGGCATAGGTTGGTTGAAAGTAAAAACATGAATAAAGATATACTATGCAAACATTAATATAAAAAATTAGGAGTGAGTCTATTAATATCTCATAAAACTTACTCCAGAACAAAGAAAATTAGCACAGAAAAAGAGGAACATCACATATCATAAAAGAATTAATCTGCCCTGAAGACTTAATCCTAAACAGTAGAGCCTTGATATACATGCGGCAAAACTGATATAGCAGAAAGAAGAAATAGGAAAACCCATAATTATATTTTGAAACTCCAGCATCACTCTTATTACCAACTGATAGAACTATAACACAGAAAATCAGCAAGGATGTAGTTCTGAAAAACACAATCAACCAACAGGTTTTATTTACTATTTATAGAACACTTTACCCTACAATACCAGAATACTCCTTTTTCCCCTCAAGCGCTATGGAACAATCACCAAAATAACCAAATTTTGGATCATAAAACCAACCTGAACAAATCTAAATATAAATATCGTGGTTGTGATATTGTAATATAGACTGAAAAAATGTTACCACTGGGGGAAATTGTTTAATTTACGTGGAGTTGGTATATTTAGAGAAAAATATCTCACCCAATTAGGAAGAAAACTATGCCTGAAATGCATCAAAATGAAAGTGATTTTGATTTTTTAAATTAATATCTCTATATTCAGAATTCAATACAAAGCTACAGTAACGAAGACAGTGTGGTGTTGTCAGAATAATAGACAACTAGATTAATGGAACAGAATAGAGATCCCAGAATAGACCCACATAAAAATACCCTATTGATCTTTAACAAAGAAACAAAGACAGTACAATGGAGAAGAGATAATCTTTTCAACAAATGGTGCTGGAGCAACTGGACATACACATACAAAAAGTAAGTCTAGACACAGATCTTACCCCCTTACAAAAATTAACTCAAAATGGATCACACACCCAAATGTAAAACACAAATATAAAACTCCTTGAATATGTATATTTTAAAAATGGGCAAAACCCTGAGCAGATACTGTAACAACTAAAAGTATACAAATGGCAAGTAAGCACGTGAAAATGTGTTCGACATCATCTTCATCATCAGGGAAATGCAAATTAAAACATCAGTGAAATATCATTACACATCTATTAGAATGGCCAAAATTCAGAACACTGGCAACACTGAATGCCGATGAGAATGTGGAGCAACAGGAACTCTCACTCACTGCTGGTGTGAATACAAAATGATACAGCTACTTAGGGAGACAGTTTGGCAGTTTCTTACAAAACTAAACATATTGCTACCATAAGGTCTATGCTCCGAGGAAATGAAAGCACATTCACATAAAAACTTGTGTATTGATGTTTATGGTAGCTTTATTCATAATTGCCAAAACTTTGAAGCAACCAAGATGTCCTTCAGTAGGTGAACGGATAAACTGTGGTACATTCAGGCAATGGAATATTATTCAATACTAAAAAGAAATGAGCTGTCAAGCCATGAAAAGACACGGCGAAAACTTAACTGCATGTTACTACCTGAAAGAAGCCAATCTGAAAAAGCTATATACTATATAATTCCAAATATGTGACATTCTAGAAAAGGCAAAAGTATGGAGATAGTAAAAAGATCAGTGGTTGCCAGGAGGGAGAGAGGGATTAGTAGGGCAAAGACGATCTTTAGAGCAGTAAAATTACTCTGTGTGTTACTATAACGATGGATACATGTTATTATACATTTGTCCAAATCCTAGGCTGTAGAATGTACAATGCCAATAATAAATCCTAATGTAAACTATAGACTTTAGGTGATAATGATGTGTCCATGTAGGTTTATCAGTTACAGTAAGTAAGAATACTACCTTTGGAGGGTTTGTCAGTTACAGTAAGTATACTGCCTTTGGAGGGTTTGTCAGTTACAGTAAGTAACTATACTGCCTTTGGAGAGCTGTTGTTAACTGGAGAGACTGTGCGTGTATAGCAGTTGGGGATATAAGGGGAAATCTCTGTTATCTTCCTTTCAGTTTTGCTGTGAATCTAAAACTGCTCTAAAAAATAAAGTCAAAAAAGTGCAATGCAATGGCAATAAAAATACCAATAGATTATTAAAGAGTTAGTATGTTAAAAGTCTCAGCTCTTTATTTGCATATTTGAGGTTTGACATTATTTTTATTGTATTGAAAATATAATGCAACAAATGTGGAAATTATGAACCTATAATTAAGATTAAACGGATAGATGGGGATAGAAAATTAGCAATAATAAATATTTAATGAAGAAATCATTAAATATTTAGTTAATGAGTCTCAAATTATAGCTGTTAACTGAGAGAAATTTTCACCTTTATAACATTGTTGAAATTAATAACAGAAGATAATAATCTAGTACATATTTTGGATGTATCAAGGAAATTAAATCAGAAATTTAGTACACAGTTAAATGTGACTTAGGTAGAATTCCTCTTCAATTTTTCACTGAAAGATAATATTTTGGATATATCCTGGTACATTCTATTGATTATAATGATTACAAAAATGAATTTTATTAGAGGAATTTTCATGGAACCAACCTTCTTTAGTGATTTTCTTTCAAGTGATTCTTGATTTCTGAATGATGTTAAACATAGGACAACTTATCTTTTATATCTTCAAATTTATATCCAGTTAAAGGTATTAATGCCTCTTGTTTGGCAGTTCTTGTGCTAGGCGTTGTCACAGATATTCCCATCCCTTTAAATACTATAACGACCAAGTAATATGTGCCCCCAGAATTTTCCAAATAAAATTTATATAACTTTTGGTTTTCTTTCTAGCAGGAAGAGTCTGTGTCTATTAGAAATTTCACCATATTGCAAACGTTGGCTTTTCTCAGTTTCTTTTTTCTTTCCAGTGCGTATCGTTGTTGTTGCTTAACCAGAAACAGATTTCTCTCTAAATTCAAAGCCTTTTTTTCCCCCTCCGCACCCTATATTACTCTCCCTGGTTCCACTATTTCATTCTTTCTAGGCAATCTCATTAACTCTAACTGCTAAAAGAAGGAGAACCTCAACTAGTTTATTTTTCTAAGATCACACACCCCGTTAAGGGAGACTGAAGACTTCTGGACAAGAACCAATTCTCTCTCTACTATATTAAACTGTGTCTATAAAAAGAAGTACTCTTTTAAAAGAACACATATACCTATAAATTCTTTCCTTGAGACAATGGAACGCATCATTCCCATTTACTAAATAGATGCCTTTCCCAAAAGGAACAGGCTAACAAACTAGAGAAAAAAAGATCATCCAGGTGATGGTTTAATTTAAATTATTTAATCCACATTGTTATATTGCTGGCACAGATTTTTATTTACTTGTGACGTGTAATTCATAATAATTATTTTGCTTAATTCTCATAATCCTGCATTATCTGTAATGAACTATGAGTTATTTCCCCTATTTTCAGACGAGGAAAGGCAGGTTTCAGTGAGCATAAATAACCTGTTGAATTTCTCACACACTCCACTAAGTGCTGAAACTGACATAGGGGAGGTGTGTGTTAAGGCTCTAGAGTCTGTTTTCTTTCCACTACTCTATGGCCATGTGGTACAGAATATGCACAAATATTCTTTTTACACTGTGATTATATATTTTGCAACATTATTGAAAGAGAAATCACCTTGGTTCTTGGCATCTGTTCAGATGCTGATTTAATGTCACTTGTGGTGGAATTTACTAACTTCTGCACTTGCTGAACCAATTGGATAGAAAAGGTTTCCAAGGACCTTATGGGTGCCACAGGGCTATTGTGAATTATTGTAAATATAAATTACCCCTTGCTAGGATGTAAAGATTACTTTCATGTTAGAAATAGTCAAATGTGAATTGGCATATTTGGTGGGCATTGGTGACAAGCCCATTGTCTTAACTGGCCATTTACAAATCATTATATTTTGAAGTTTTAACTATATTATTTGATTTATTTGATATCATATGTCTTTATCAAGAGTACATAATTCATAAGAACTTTTCTGTATTTATTCTGACAAATTACTCTGTTTCCTTCAATAAAATGAACAGTTTGTACAACTTAAAGTATATAGAAGATAACATATACATCTATTATGTATTTGGAATTTTTAGTATTTGTGTAGCTATACTATTTTATAACTTCTAGCATTTTAAGACTGACAACACTTCTTTTATCCCTTCTTATATGTAGGGTTGAATTTTCCTTTTAAGAACGAATTATTTATTCATTCACTAATTATTAATATTAAGAACTAATTGTACTTAATGTAATTGCAATGTTTGCAGTTATTTTAAATTGAGAAATATTGAGACGTATTTATAAAATTTTCTGAAATGGATAACTGTATGAGTTTTATATGAAAAATTAATCTAATCTCTGTAGTTTATAGTGTAGTGATTAAGAGCTAGTGTTTGGGAATCAGACTGCCATGCCTTAAACATTTATTAGCTATGTGATTTTGGAACGTCAAGTTAAAATGTCTAAGCCTGAGTTTCTTTATCTTCAAACTCAAGATGATAATACCAACTTCATAGATTTGAAGTGAGGACTGAATGAGATAATCAATTTACAACCTACAGGCAGGCAATAAACTTTACTTATTGTTTTTGATTTATCTTTTTTAAACATCTTTATTGGAGTATAATTGCCTTACATTGTTGTGTTAGTTTCTGCTGTATAACAAAGTGAATCAGCTATATGTATACTTATATCCCCATATCCCCTCCCTCTTGTGTCTCCCTCCCACCCTCTAGGTGGTCACAAAGCACTGAGCTGATCTCCCTGTGCTCTACTGTCTGCTTTTTTTGGATTTGAGTATAATTAACTCATCTGTTTATCTAGTACAGATATCCTATACATCCATGCATTAAATATATTTTTTTCATTTCTGTAATAATTTCTGGTAATATTTTAGAAGAGAAACTAGTATTTAATCTGCCAGACAAGATAAATAAATCTATGGTATTAGCACTACAACTTTCAGAGGTTTTCTATATTACAAGGTTTTGAAATTTCAGGGAATTTAAGGCAGACATAAAGCGAGATTGGCTAAATAAGTTCATATAGAAATAGACCTGCAGAAAACATTCTGATCAGTCAATTCTATTTGGAAGATTCAAGGAGGTTATACAATTACTTTTTAAGGGCCTAGTAAAAGTGGTGAGGTCTACCTTTTTTAAATCAATAGTGAATGATTAGAGAACTTACGGGTTTTTTTGCCTTTTTGTCGAACAAACTTTATTCAATTGCAGGATAAATTTATTCAATTGCAGAATATCAGTGCTATACTGAAAACAAATATGTAAAATATTACTTAATAATCACCTCTGAGATGATTTTTTAAAATTATTTTATGTATTCTTATTATATAGTACCCCATATCAGGTATAGGCCACCTATCGAAGGAACTTGGCTTCAGTATTTTGTACTGTTAGTCTTACTGTGGTCCACTTGATGGCAGTATCATACTTGGTAAAGTCATATATCGGGTGATTTTTATACTTGGTTTCCTGTGTAGGAATAGTGTAAAGTAAGACTTTCTATTAAAACGTAAATTATAAGAGACTTATTTTCTGCTAATACTTAAGTGGTTATAATTCAGAAATGTTTTGTGAAGGAACCAAACTGGAACATAGTAAAACTGTTGCATGTCAGAGAAGAGGTACTCCTGAGAAAACAAGAAATTGAGGTTTTCCAGGATTTAAAATTCATGGCTCTGAAAGATGTTTAGGTTTCTTTTCTTTTCTTTTTTAGGAAAATGGACAACTGAAATAAATTAGGGCACAAAATAAGAAATTATCTAATAAATGTATAAAACATGTATTTTTAATTAAAAAAATTTTTCTTCCAGATTTATTGAGTTATAATTGACATACAGTACTGTAAGTTTAAGGTATACAGCAGTGATTTGATTTACATACAGCATAAAATGATTACCCAGTAAATTTAGAGAACATCCATAATCTCACATAGATACAAAATAAAAGGAAAAAAATATGTTTTCCTTTTGATGAGAACTCTTAGGATTTACTGCCATAACAAATTTCATATATAATATCCTGCAGTGTTCGAAAAGATACATACACCCCAATATTCATAGCGGCACAATTTACAATAGTCAAAACATGGAAGCAACCAACCGATGTCCCCATCAACAGACAATTGGATTAAGAAGATGTGGTACACATATACATAGTGAAATATTGTTCAGCCATAAAAAAGAATGAAATACTGTCATTTGCAGCAACGTGGATGGACCTAGAGAATATTATGCTGAGTGAAATAAGTCAGAGAAAGACAAATACTGTATAATATCACTTATATGTGGAATCTAAAAAATAATACAAATGAATGTATATGCAAAACAGTAACAGACACAGATACAGAAAACAAACTTGTGGTTACCAAAGGGGAGAGGAAAGGGGGGAGGAATAAAGTAGAGGTATGGGATTAACAGATACAAACTACTATATGTAAAATAGATAGACAACAAGGATATACTGTATAGCATAGAGAATTATACCCATTATCTTATAATACCTATAATGAAATATAATTTGCAAAAATACTGAATTGCTATACTGTACACCTGAAACTAACACAATACTGTAAATCAACTATACTTGAATGTTTTTTTAAAAAGCAGTGTTAATTATGTTAATCATATTGAACATTATATCCCTAGCATTTATTTATCTTATAATGGAAGTTTGTACCTTTTGACCATCTCCATCGTCATACAAAGATATTACCTTATTATTGAGTATATTCTCCATACTGTACTGTGACTCACTTATTTTGTAACTGCAAGTTGCACGTCTTCAGCTTTCATCATTCTTAATAGTATTTTCACTTGTAGAAAAAGGTAACCAGGGACTGCATTAAAAAAAGAGTGCTCATTTATTGATTAGGTCAAGTAACAAGTTTAAGATTTGAGGAATCATGGTGTGTGCCACAAAAAGAATTGATCATTAATGGCAGGATACATGTTTTTGCTTTTGTCTGACTGATATGATTTAACAGGTCAGCTCCTTCACTAGCAATGAAGAGTAAAATGGCATTTCCTGCTTCTCAACTTTTAAAACTTTATTGAAAGTGAGTCTTGAATAATGATACTTAAAATATTTTGAACAGAAAGAGAAAAATTTACCCTGTCCTTAGCATTAAAAACTGTTACTCCAACAATTAAATCAACCTTTTATAAAGTACTTCAAAAAACACAAATGGAGTCTTTGGGAATCATCTGATTTTAAAACCTATCAGTAGAACCTTGGTGAGATATCTCAGTTCATAGCTAAAGCTTAATTGTTAGCAAAGAAAACCCCCCAAATTTTCTCATAAAATGATAACATTTTGACAAAAGATGTTTGAAAATAAATGTAAATAATACAATATGTCAGATAGTCACTTCAGTATGGAAATTTTGTTTTCTAAATATTCTGTTTACTTTTACACATTTACATTACCTCAGGTTGAGTTTTAGTTTTAAAATAAAATGTTTTAGTTTAGATAAAGCACAGGGAAATCTACTCAATACTCTGTAATGACCTATATGGGAAAAGAATCTAAAAAAGAGTGGATATATGTCTATGTATAACCGATTCACTTTGCTGTACACCTGAAACTAAGACAACATTGTAAGTCAACAATAAAAGTTAAAAAAAAAAAAAGGGCAAAAAACGTTGCAAACAAAACAAACACCAACAAAAAAAAACAAAGGTATGTATTTTGTGTAGTCAAAGTACTTCTGTCTTGGGTTGGGTCAACCTCCACCACAAATAATTAGCTGTAAGACCTTGGCCAGATTATTTAACCACACTTTTCTCACCTGAAATTTTAAATTATTGATGTTACTTAATACATGGAAAGTTCTTATAAACAGTACCTGATACCAAATAGTTTTCAATAAATGTTAGTTATTTTATCTTTTCTAATAATAATTTGAAAATAAGGTATTCAGTACTTGAGAAATATTTGTGAACTAGTACATTAAAAAATATATCTTAAATTTTAGCAGGAAAAATTGATATTTTATATTTTTGCCTAATTCATCATATTTACAATATATGAATTATATTATTAAAATAAAGGATACTTGATGTTTTAGGAAGAAAATTACATTGGAAGAGAAATAAATTTGAACGTTTTATAACAGTGAAAATAAAATTTTATAAGAACATCTGTAATTTCAGCTAATGAGTTGAAAACATGACAGAGGCATTATTCTCAACTATTGGTTGGGATGCAGGTATAAGTACTTAATTAAAAATGATACAACAAATATTTATTGATTACTTCAAAGGCACTTAGGTCATCATAGCAGGTGCCAGGAATTATAAAAGATCACTTCATCTATTAGATACTCAAAAAAAGCTGGAGATATTTCTCTAAAATTCATGAGAAGAGTGTTAAATAACATGTGATGACAGTAATTTGGTATCACATGACATCATGTGTTTGATTGCCCAATGAGCATTATAAGGCAAGATGCATTATTAATTGAGAGAGAAGCAACATGCCTGAATACTGCTGAAAAGGATTAATGGAAGATATTATATATTAGTTGAGCCTTGAATGGTGAGATTTGAATTGCAGTTACAGAAAGAAGACCATCCAGGTAGAGGAAATGATATGAATAGTCATTAGTTCATATTACTCAAAAGGGGGAATAATGCTAATAAAACAATTTTGAATAAAAATATAATGTGTGAAAATGCTTTAAAAACTGTAAACCACTATAAAAACTAGTTATCATTGTATACTTTTGAAAAGCATCATTAAATTCCATTGAAGATACTTATTTCTTTGCTAGAGCTAGTAGTTTATATTTATTGAGCACATGACCTCTAGAGAACTTGGGACTATGCTGGTTTGTAGCGTATGATCAGTCTCCGACTAAAGTTTTGTGGTAGATAAATTGTGCACTTAGATAATCAAAAAGCATATACATGTGAGGCATATGTTTGTTCTATAAAGCAGCAATCTTGGAAATGTAAAGGGCTCATCATTCTTTTCTGGTCTTTTGTCTGGTGAGGCCCAGGAGTCTGTTCAGCAGAAAGGAGCTCTTCATGGTTGTGTTTCTGTCAGTAACCACCCATCCCTACCTGATAATGGTCAATATAATGCATATAAATTACCATACAAGAAAAAATTGTATTCCTTCAGATATAAATTATGTGCATTTTCAATGCAGTACTCAATACTAAAAGTTGATTAATTTTATTTACAGTACTCTACTTTTATTATAGTATTATCGTTTACTCTGAGACCATAAACAAGAGAAAAAGAATGATTTTTACTATGTTAATTTATATAACTCTACGTATCAGTATATCCATAGTTCAAATCTCAACATAGTTAGAATCTAAGTTTCTTAAAATAAATCAAATGCAGTTTTCCTACAACATGAAAATCTATGCTTTTTATTCCCAAAGACAGGCACTCTTCAGACATACACAACTTTCTCTACAGTAGCAGGGGAATATATTATCATAGTAGTTAAAAAGTAGACTATTAAAATTTTGGTTTTAAATTCTGGCTTTGGCGTTGTGTGACATATGACACAATTCAGACTCTACATAATGCTCTACATTATCTAGCTTAAGTAAATTTACAACATTTTCTTCTATTTGTTCTCTTTGTCTGTTTCTCTAGGAACTTTGAATTAACTCCAAATAGGAAAAGACAGCTTATGCCTCAAGATAAATTTAGAATAGACTCTTAATCAGTATTATGATAGGCCTGGAGGCTGTTAGGAGATACTCCATGGATCTTTTCTGTTTCTTGTGAGCAGAGACACTGTCTGCCTCTGATTTCAGGTTACCTTTTCAAGGATATCTGTAGAGTGAACATTCTCTCTTAGAAGATACATTTAGTGTTTCTCTCCTGAACAAAAAGCAGATTTGTTTACTCCCCAGTGTAATAATGTTTCCCTCTGAGGCAAATTTTAGGCAGGCTTACTTTCCACTTTGAAAGATTCAAGGTTTCTAAGCTCCGTTTTCCTCTCTTGTTGTACACCCCTACTGCATGTGCAGGCATCATCTGGCCGTCTGTGTGTCACCCTGTGAGAATTAGGACTCAGAACTCACGCACATGTTGACACTTCTGACAACTATTGTCATGAATAATAAAGTCCTTTGTTTCTGACGCAGGGATCTTGTGTCTTACGTCAGCATTCATGAAACTAAATTTTGGTCAGGTAACACGAGCACATATAGTAAAGTCTTAGATCCCTCACAGTTTTTGACAGGGATTAGGGGAATGGAGGGAGTTTTGGTGAAAAACTACTCAGTATGCCAAAATGGCACACAAAAGGTATGTAACGTTAATTCATCCAGTTAAAATTATATGCACAATTTAAGAAAACATTTTGTGTTCTTCAGACATAACCAAAATGTATAAATGATGCTAGTAAAATCATTTATAAGCAGTTAGTACATAGATTGCTTGATTTAGAGAGACCAAAGTCTATGAGTTACTGAAAATGATCACATATTTATCACATAAAATATCACATATCTAGTTCTTATTTTTTAAAAATTGGAGTATAATTGCTTTACAATGGTGTGTTAGCTTCCACTTTATAACAAAGTGAATCAGCTATACATATACATATATCCCCATATCTCTTCCCTCTTGCATCTCCCTCCCTGCCACCCGCCCTATCCCACCCCTCAAGGTGGTCACAAAGCACCAAGCAGATCTCCCTGTACTATGCGGCTGCTTTGCACTAGCTATCAGTTTTACATTTGGTAGTGTATATATGTCCATGCCACTCTCTCACTTCGTCCCAGCTTACCTTTCCCCCTCCCCATGTCCTCAAGTCCATTCTCTAGTAGGTCTGCGTCTTTATTCCTGTCTTGCCCCTAAGCTCCTCATGACCTTTTTTTTTTTTTTTAGATTCCATATATATGTGTTAGCATACGGTATTTGTTTTTCTCTTTCTGACTTACTTCACTCTGTAGGACAAACTCTAGGTCCCTCCACGTCACTACAGATAACTCAATTTCGTTTCCTTTAATGGCTGAGTAATATTCAATTGTATATATGTGCCACATCTTCTTAATCCATTCATCTGTTGATGGACACTTAGGTTGCTTCCATGTCCTGGCTATTGTAAACAGAGCTGCAATGAACATTGTGGTACAACTCTTTTTCAATTATGGTCTTCTCAGGGTATATGCCCAGTAGTGGGGTTGCTGGGTCGTATGGTAGTTCTATTTTTAGTTTTTTAAGGAACGTCCATACTGTTCTCCATAGTGGCTGTATCAATTTACATTCCCACCAACAGTGCAGGAGGGTTCCCTTTTCTCCACACCCTCTCCAGCATTTATTGTTTGTAGATTTTTTGCTGATGGCCATTCTGACTGGTGTGAGATGATATCTCATTGTAGTTTTGATTTGCATTTCTCTAATGATTAATGATGTTGAGCATTCTTTCATGTGTTTGTTGGCAATCTGTATATCTTCTTTGGAGAAATGTCTATTTAGGTCTTCTGCCCATTTTTGGATTGGGTTGTTTGTTTTTTTGATATTGACCGGCATGAGCTGCTTGTAAATTTTGGAGATTAATACTTTGTCAGATGTGTTGTTTGCAAATATTTTCTGCCATTCTGAGGGTTGTCTTTTCATCCTGTTTATGGTTTCCTTTGCTGTGCAAAAGCTTTTAAGTTTCATTAGGTCCCATTTGTTTATTTTTGTTTTTATTTCCATTTCTCTAGGAGGTGGGTCAAAAAGGATCTTGCTGTGATTTATGTCATAGAGTGTTCTGCCTATGTTTTCCTCTAAGAGTTTGATAGTGTCTGGCCTTACATTTAGGTCTTTAATCCATTTTGAGTTTATTTTTATGTATGGTGTTAGGGAGTGTTCTAATTTCATTCTTTTACATGTAGCTGTCCAGTTTTCCCAGCACCACTTATTGAAGAAGCTGTCTTTTCTCCATTGTATATTCTTGTCTTCTTTATCAAAGATAAGGTGACCATAATTGCGTGGGTTTATCTCTGGGCTTTCTGTCGTGTTCCATTCATCTATATTTCTGTTTTTGTGCCAGTACCATACTGGCTTGATTACTGTAGCTTTGTAGTATAGTCTGAAGTCAAGGAGCCTGATCGTTCTCAAGATTGCTTTGGCTATTCAGGGTCTTTTGTCTTTACATATAAACTGTGAAATTTTTTGTTCTAGTTCTGTAAAAAATGTCAGTGGTAGTTTGATAGGGATCGCATTGAATCTGTAGATTGCTTTGGGTAGTATAGTCATTTTCACAATGTTCATTCTTCCAATCCAAGACCATGGTGTATCTCTCCATCTGTTTGTATCATCTTTAATTTCTTTCATCAGTGTCTTATAGTTTTCTGCATACAGGTCTTATGTCTCCGTAGGTAGGTTTATTCCTAAGTATTTTATTCTTTTTGCTGCAGTGGTAAATGGGAGTGTTTCCTTAAATTCTCTCTCAAATTTTTCATCATTAGCGTGTAGGAAGGCCAGAGATTTCTGGTGCATTAATTTTGTCTCCTGCTGATTTACCAAATTCATTGATTAGCTCTAGTAGTTTTCTGGTAGCATCTTTAGGATTCTCTATGTATAGTATCATGTCATCTGCAAAGAGTGATAGTTTTACTTCCTCTTTTCCAGTTTGGATTCTTTTTATTTCTTTAACATATCTACTTCTTAAATCTCTTTTTTTCAGAATATTAGAATGGGACTAAGTTAGGTAGAAAAGACTTCCCACTATATGCTTTCTAACAGTTTCCTTCTGTTATCGCTGGTTTCTCCACTTTTCCAGCACTCACTCGGTAAGGAGGTCACCACAGTCACAGACATCCCTCTGTTTTTAGTCCTCTGTCTGCTTGTCCCTGACTTACCAGGGGCTTTTCATGAAGTAGCAAGGCATCGCTCTATGGGCTGCAGTCTGATTACAATGAACCAGGCTTTCTTCTTTCGCAATAAATATAATGTGACGTCAACAGGTGTATACAGGGAATGCCTTCTAATTTGTGTGCGTAAATTAATTTTGTTGATCTGTAGATTTACCCTAGGAAAATTGCAAATTGAGTAACTATACATTATCATTTGAAGGGAATATGGATCTCAAATATTTATTTAGCACTTAATATTGCACTGACTATTGCTTACAAGTGTTAATTCCCTTCTTCACATAATAATTCTATTATCCCTGTTTTACATGTGAGACAACAGAGGCACTAAGATGATAAATAACTTGCCTCAATAGTAGCCCAGCTAATATATGACAAAGCTGGGATTCAATATGTGTGAAGGAACATAAAGTTGAAATGGCCTCAGTCCTTGTTTTCCAGTTTAGATCGACAAATTTTAGACTACTTCTCTCCTGCCAATTTCTAATAAGCATTGGTTTTAGTGCTTGGTAATCATTTGATTTTGTTATTTCTCTAAATAAACTTACTGTTTATTTAGGTATCTTTTATTTGTCTGTTAAATTGTGTGTGTGTGTTGCTTTTTTTTTTTTGTTTTCATTTTTGTATTGCGAATCCTGAAGGAATACTAATAGACTTTTTGGCTCATAAAAGTTGCTCCATAAATGCTTGTTGATCCATAGCACTGTGGTCTCTAAAATACCAGATCTTTTAGGGGATTTTTCTTTTGTTTTACATTTCCTGACTTTTAGTGTACTCATGCGTTTGAGAATCTTGTTCCAAAAAAACACTGCTTACCCAAATACAACTTGGCCTTCCAGCTGTGATTTGGTAAATACAGACTTGAAAATCTATGAAAAACAATAAACAATGAAATTATTTTATTATTAATATGTAACCTACAATTTCAAACTTAAATTACTTTATAATTTTATTATTCTTATTTAATTGTCTCTAGTTTGTTTTCCCAACTACTATTGCAGTAGAGCTTTTCTGTAGTGGTCTAATGTCGCCAGCTAGACTGTGGAAGAATTCTCTTTCAAAAACATGTTTATTCTACAAAGAGATAGGATAATAATTTTTTAAAGCAAAATGATTTTGTTGGTCATGTCATATTTAAACTGTTGTGGTATCTCTTGACAAAACTGCTTAAGGATACACTTTGGTTTGTTACTTTTTCAAAAGTAGCATTTGTTGCTTTAAAGTTTTCTCCTTGTAACCTTTTTTTCCATGTTGGAAAGCAAGTGAAGGAACAAAAGTAGGAAATGATCTTGCTTTAGTAAATTGGGTTCATAAAGTCTTTCTTTTTCTCCTGTAACATGGTAGGAAAAAGAGCTTTATACCCAAACTAAAAGTAATTTATGTATGACACCTACATTTTTACTTTTTAATAGACAATAAAATTGACTCCTGGAGATGGAAGGAGGGTGTGGAGAGTAGAAAATGTGAACCTTTTTGAATTATCTGCCTCTTTCCTCCAAATGCAGGTAATCCTATATCTCCCTCTACTCACGTTTTTCACACAAACCCTAATCTTACTTATTGAACTTTAAAAATTGAGCTTTACCATCTTTAGTGAGAGAAATTTGAAAATTGTATGAATTACCAGATAAAATGAAAGGTTGAGAACCACTAAAATAGGTGGTGTTCTGGTATTGGAAGACAGAAGAAAATTAGTTTAAAAATCTTGATATTTGATTTATAAGTTGGTGAAAATATAAGCTATGGAGTAACTTTTTTTTTTTTTTTTTGTGGTACGCGGGCCTCTCACTGTTTTGGCCTCTCCTGTTGCGGAGCACAGGCTCCGGACACACAGGCTCAGCGGCCATGGCTCATGGGCCCAGCTGCTCCGCGGCATGTGGGATCTTCCGGGACCAGGGCATGAACCTGCGTCCCCTGCGTCGGCAGGCGGATTCTCAACAACTGCGCCACCAGGGAAGCCCTGGAGTAACTTTTGAAGCCAAGTTTTTACTAAAAATCAGCTAGACATTATACAGAGCTTAGTAGTTTTGTATTAGTAGTTTTGTATTTTAAAAGCATTAGTAGTTTTGTATTTTATTTATTTATTTATTTATTTATTTATTTATTTATTTATTTATTTATTTTTTGTGGTATGTGGGCCTCCCTCTGTTGTGGCCTCTCCTGTTGCGGAGCACAGGCTCCGGAC
>NC_041220.1:11297334-11333247 GCF_002837175.3 Physeter macrocephalus
GGTTCCCCTGCATCGGCAGGCGGACGCGCAACCACTGCGCCACCAGGGAAGCCCCAGTTTTGTATTTTAAATAACATTTTATATTTTAAAAATCCAGCTAATTTTTCTTTAAATTTCATTTTTTATTACTAACTACTCAGCCGTAACTCATGATGTGGGAAGTATTAATATTTTGTGCCTACCACATTGGTTGCTGTATAGAAAATGGTCAATGTGAAGATTAAACAAAGTAAAGTAAAGTTTTTGGCTAAAAATGAGAATATCTCCAACTTGGAATTTACACTGAGAAGGAAAAAAAAAAGAATCTTAAAGGTCAAAATGAAATTTTGAAAATATCAAAAAAAGTTTAAAAAATTAAAAGAAAAGATTAAGGTATTTACAAATACATACATCTTAAAATATTCACACAGGTCTTGCTCCATGAGTTCTCTTTTTTTATTATCATGGGACGTAGAGCAAAGAATCACAGAAGTGTTAAAATAGGTTTTAAGAAGGGTGAGAATTGGAAAGCAGACTAGAGGAGAAAGAGGGGAAATAAAATAAGGTAATTGTAAAGAAAAGGATGTTAAAACGATGGTGAAACTGGGACGCAATTAAAAATAATTTGAATACAAACTATCAGCATATAGATTGCTTTTCCCTCTACTCCCCAAAGTTTAGGTTTTTCTAGTTACATCTAAAATTTCTTAGAAAAGCAGAACAGGGGAAAGACTTCTCTGAAGACTCTTACTCATCAGAGACAGCCCTCAGTCTGCAGATCACAGGTGAGGCCAGTTGCCTGGCTCTGACAAAGGAGTATGTATGGGAGTGTGTGTGTGTCCTGTATATATATGTGTGCGTGTACATAGATATGTATGCATATATAGGTATAGGTATGTGTGTATTTTTTTCATATTTTTCTTCCATTTGTCTTAATTTCTACTTGAATTAGTCAATGTGCAGACTTCAGAGATCATAGTTTAAAGAATTTGTGATTGTTTTTAATTGTTTAAATACATATTTAAATATTCCTACAATGTTCATGGGCCTTGGTATCATCAATTATACTTGTGAGATTATCTTTGCATTAGTTCTCCTTTTAGCATATTAATATGAAATTAAAAGTATGTAGAATAATAGTTTCTTACATTCTACAGTATTTTTTTTTTTTTTTTTTTGCGGTACGCGGTTCTCTCACTGCTGTGGCCTCTCCCGTTGTGGAGCACAGGCTCCAGACATGCAGGCTCAGCAGCCATGGCTCATGGGTCCAGCCGCTCTACTGCATGTGGAATCTTCCTGGACCGGGGCACGAACCCGTGTCCCCTGCATCGGCAGGCAGACTCTCAACCACTGTGCCACCAGGGAAGCCCTCTGCAGTATTTTTATCTCATTTTTTTCTTAGTAGTCTTGGCCAAAAATTAAATTTCAAAGCCAAAAATCATAAAGCTCAATGTTTCTCTAAAGATATAATCAAGAAAGGATTTAAATCTTAGTTACCAGTAAAGCTGTTCAGTATTCATAACCATAGTAACAGTAAGATTTTAAATAATGGTAATAGAGTATCTATCATGATATTATATTCATGGTGTTATTGTTATACATCATTAGCCATTTCTTTAATAAAATTGCAATTCTGTTTCCATATAAAAAGAATACTTTCTATTCAGGATCCTTTGTAACAACTAAAGATAAAGATGTCAGTATTTTAATCACTTGGGATCAATATCATTGTGTATGTTAAACAATGCATTTAAGGTAAGAATTTAATTACTTTGGTTTTTATTATGCCTAGATGAAAGTAAATATCAATGACACAATCTGGGCTTATTTATAAGTTTCGTATGTAACAATTTAACTAGCTGAACCAAAAGTGGGTGTTCTTAGAAACCAGCCACATATAGACAACTAGGAGTCTTCTGCGGTAAGATAACTGAATGAAGAGAGATCACAGAATTCCCTTACTATCCTCAATGAAAGGAATAGATGTCATCAAAATCAAGACAAGCAAAACATTCTCTTAACTTATGTTCATACAATACCATGTCTTTAAAATGAAGTTCTTCCAGAAGGGAAAGCATTTATTATGGAAAGGAATGAAAATTCATGTACACCGTTTTAGAACAATTATATAATATTGATAGAATTGTCAATACTAAAAAAAAGAACAAGATATAAAAGCACATGAGAAAATGGTAGTTATCTACTACTACTAAATCAAAAAGATGGAGGAAAGGAACAAAGAATGGAATAAACAAACATCCAAAGTACATTCTGGAAGAATGATGACTATTTCATTCTGGAAAACAAGAACAACAGCAACAACAATAAACAGAAAAAAATTCACAGAAGCACCATGCATTTTAGTGCACTGAATAAACACACAGTCTTCATAAGCCAGACTGATGGGGTTGACTGCCAGATCCAGTGTCATTTTTGGCGAGTAATTTAATGTGTATGTTTTTTTCGTTTTGTCATATCTAATATGAGGCTAACACTAGCATTTTCCTCCAGGATTTTTTGTAGGAAAATTAAACATTATTACATGAAGAGTAGTATCTGGCAGATCACCAGTGCTTATTAAGTTTTAACTAATCATATTTTGTCTCTAGAAAAGCCTAAGGGAAAAAGAACTGAAAGAGAAATACAAAGGAGAAATTAGTTTTAAAATAAGGAATCAAAGATAAAAACAACAACAACAACAAAACCCCAGGATTTGTGGAGTTAAGAATATAAAATGAGGAAAAAACCCACAAGACCTTTGCAGCATTAATTTTTTTAAACATAACAATGAATATGAAAATTATGTCTGAAAACTGAGTTGATGATAGAGAGGAAAGTTTCCAGAGACTAGTCCAATTGAAGGAGAGGGATATATCAGTAACTAAAATTAAAACACTTAGAAAAGACAAACTTAGTGTACAGCAGCATTTGAAATGAGCATGATGGGGTCCATGAAGTAAAGGAATGAACACATTTGAACAGAAAAAAAAGTCCTCAAATATTTACTAACATAGAAAATTACTGAAATAAAGGAAAATAATAGTTTGAATTAAAAGGGTTACACAGTATTTCAGGAAATTTGATACAAAATGATTAACAAAGATTGCCTATAAAATTTCTGAAATTCAAGAATAAAGAAAGAATTCTATGAGTTTTCAGGCATTAATCTCAAGTCTTTTTCAAAGGGGAAACGTTTATAACAGTTCTCAGACTTCTACAGAAGTCTTATCGAATGCCATACGATAATGAAATAATAGAAAGTTATGAGGAACAAAAAGTATAATCTGAGAGTTTAGACACATCTAAATTGTCATTCAAATAGAGGCAATCGAAGTGCTCAGACAAGTAGAAGCTAAGATAACACCCATGATCACTTTGAGAAGAAACAAAAACAAATGAAATCCTATCAACCAGAATATAAATGAATAAGATTTTGCTTTAAAAAAAAGGAGAATGGATTAGATTAAAAATATATGTATGAGAATGCCCATGCATGTGTGCCTCTGTGTGTGTATTTAAAGCTAATCCATTCTTTTATTGTGTTTATTTTTTAAGCAAATCTTATCCCTCCACATCTTGGTTGATAGGACTTTATTTGTCAGAAGGAAACACAGAAGGTAGATATTATAAGCCTGGACAATGTACCAACAATAAAAGTAATAATAATAATAAATATAAACTCAAAATTATGAGATAGAGGGGAGAATCCAAAATGAATATAAATATAGTTTTCGGTAGACAGACGTGAGCTCGCTCCTCCTTGTGAGAGCATGAGAATCACAACTAACTCCTGGACAATCATCGACAGGAAGGCACTGGAACTCACCAAAAAAGATACCCCACATGCAAAGACAAAGGAGAAGCCACAGTGAGACGGTAGGAGGGGTGCAATCACGATAAAATCAAATCCCATAACCTCTGGGTAGGTGACTAACAAACTGGAGAATAATTATACCACAGAAGTCCACCCACTGGAGTGAAGGTTCTGAGTCCCATGCCAGGCTTCCCAGCCTGGGGGTCCAAGAGGAATCCAAGAGAATTGGACTTTGAAGGCCAGCAGGATTCGATTGCTGGACTGGGGGAAACGGACTCCACTTTTGAAGGGCACACACAAAGTCTTGTGTGCACCAGGACCCAAGGGGAAGGAGCAGTGACCCCATAGGAGACTGAACCACACCTACCTGCTAGTTTTGGAGGGTCTCCTGCAGAGGTGGGGGGTGGCTGTGGCTCACCATGGGGACATGGACACTGGCAGCAGCAGTTCTGTGAAGTACTCATTGGCATGAGCCCTCAATTAGCCCTACTGAAGAGCCTGTAGGCTCCAGTGCTGGGGACAAACAACCCACAGGGAGGGAACACAACCCCACCCATTAGCAGACAAGCGGATTAAAGTTTTTCTGAGCTCTGCCCACCAGAGCAACACCTGCCTCTACCCACCACCAGTCCCTCCCATCAGGAAGCTTGCACAAGTTTTTTAGATAGCCTCATCCACCAGAGGGCAGACAGCAGGAGCAAGGAGAGCTACAGTCCTGCAGCCTGCAGAATGAAAACGACAATCACAGAAAGACAGACAAAGTGAAAAGGCCGAAGATTATGTCCCAGATGAAGGAACAAGATAAAACATCAGAAAAACAACTAAATGAAGTGGAGATAGGCAACCTTCCAGAAAAAGAATTCAGAATAATGATAGTGAAGATGATTCAGGACCTCAGAAAAAGAATGGAGACAAAGATGGAGAAGATGAAATGTTTAACAAAGAACTAAATGAAAAGTACACTAGAAGGAATTAATAGCAGAATAACTGAGGCAGAAGAACAGATAAGTGATGTGGAAGACAGAATGGTGGAATTCACTACTGTGGAACAGAATAAACAAAAAAGAATGAGAAGAAATGAAGACAGCCTAAGAGACCTCTGGGACAACATTAAAGGCACCAACATTCTCATTATAGGGGTCCCAGAAGGAGAAGAGGGAGAGAAAGGACCCGAGAAAATATTTGAAGAGATTATAGTCAAAAAACTTCCTAACATGGAAAAGGAAATAACCACCCAAGTCCAGGAAGCACAGAGTCCCAGGCAGGATAAACGCAAGGGGAAACATGCCGAGACACATAGTAATCAAATGGACAAAAATTAAAGACAAAGAAAAATTATTTAAAGCAACGAGGGATAAAGGACAAATAACATACAAGGGAACTCCCATAAGGTTAAAAGCTGATTTCTCAGGAGAAACTCTGTAAGCCAGAAAGGAGTGGCATGATATATTTAAAGTGATGAAAAGGAAGAACCTACAACCAAGAATACTCTGTCCAGCAAGGCTCTCATTCATATTTGCCGGAGAAATCAAAAGCATTACAAGTAAAAGCTAAGAGAATTCAGCACCACCAGACCAGCTTTACAACAAATGCTAAAGGACCTCCTCTGGTTGGGAAAGAGACTAGCAACTTAAAACAACCTTGTACATATATAGACTGCCATATCAAAACCTCATGGGAACAGCAAACCCCAAAAATACAATAGATACACACACAAAGAAGAAAAAGCAACCCAAACACAACACTAAAGATGGGCATCAAACCACAAGAGAAGAGAACAAAAGAGGAAGGAAAGAAAAAGACCTGCAAAAACAAGCCCAAAACAATTAAGAAAATGGCAACAGGAACACACATATCGATAATTACCTTAAATGTAAATGGATTAAATGCGCCAACCAAAAGACACAGACTGGCTGAATGGATATGAAAACAAGACCCATATATATGTTGTTTACAAGAGTCCCACCTCAGACCTAGGGACACATAGAAACTGAAAGTGAGGGTATGGAAGAAGGTATTCCATGCTGATGGAAATCAAAAGAAAGCTGGAGTAGCAATACTCATATCAGATAAAATAGACTTAAAAATAAAGACTGTTATAAGAGTCAAAGAAGGACACTGCATAACAATCAAAGGATCAATCCAAGAAAAAGATACAACAATAGTAAACATATATGCACCCAACATAGGAGAATCTCAATATATAAGGCAAATACTAACAGCCATTAAGGGAGAAATCAAAAGTAAACAATAATAGTGGGGGACTTCAACACCCCACTGTCATCAATGAACAGATCATCCAGACAGAAAATCAATAAGGAAACACAGGCCTTAAATGACACATTAGACCAGATGGACTTAATGGATATTTATAGAGCAATACATCCAAAAGGAGAAGACTACACATTCTTCTCAAGTGCACACGGAAAATTCTGCAGGATTGACCACATCCTGGGCCACAAGTGAGCCTCGGTAAATTTAAGAAAATTGAAATCATATCAAGCATCTTTTCCTACCACAATGCTATGAGATTAGAAATAAACTACAAGAAAAAAACTATAAAAAGTGCAAACACGTGAAGGATAAACAATTTGCTACTAAACAACCAATGGATCATTGAAGAAATCAAAGAGGAAATCAAAAAATACCTAGAGACAAATGAAAATGAAAGGAAAACGATCCAAAACTTATGGTATACAGAAAAAGAAGTTCTAAGAGGAAAGTTCATAGCAATACAATCTCACCTCAGGAAACAAGAAAAATCTCAAATAAACAACTTAACTTTACACCTAAAGCAATGAGAGAAAGAAGAATAAACAAAACAGAAAGATAGAGGAAGGAAAGAAGTCATAAAGATCAGAGCAGAAATAAACGAAATAGAGACAAAGAAGATACTAGCAAAGATCAATGAAACTAAAAGCTGGTTCTTTGAAAAGATAAACAAAATTGATAAACCTTAGCCAGACTTATTAAGAAAAAAAGGGAGACGACTCAAATCAATAAAATTAGAAACGAAAAAGAAGATACAGTTGACGCCACAGAAATAAGCATATCCTCTAAGATCTGGAAAAAGACAAGGATGCCCACTGTCACCACTTTTATTCAACATAGTTTTGGAAGTCCTAGTTATGGCAATCAGAGAAGAAGAAGAAATAAAAGGAATACAAATTGGAAAAGAAGTTAAAGTGTCACTGTTTGCAGATGACATGATACTACACATAGAAAATCTTAGATGACTTGTGACTTCTGCTGAGAGGGGGTGGGGAGTGTAGCTCAGGGGGGTAAGATCTTGTCACTTTGAGAGGCCTCAGCAGTCATTCAGTCCTTGATTCTGACGTTGCAGCAGGAGCTAGAGGAAGGAGAATGGAGAAAGAAGATGACCACTTTCTTTCCAAGCGTTGATTCTGTCTGAGACTGCAGATCTGAGATGGGGCTAAGAATAGTTCTACTTCACAGAGTCAATTTGAGAATTGACTTAAGAAATCCACGTAAAATAGCACAACACTTGGCACTTGCATAACGCAACACAGAGTGATGGAAGGAACTCTGGGTTAAATCCCATTATAGTGAGAAGAGAGAAGGCTCTGGAGACAAACGATCTAGGTTTGAGACCCAGCTCTGCCACTTCCTGGCTGTGTTGACTTGGGACCAGGGAACTCGCTACCTCAGGTTGGGACAGCTAACTTATGAGAATCTTCTCCAAGTTCTTAGAGCCGAGTGGCTGACAGGGTCTTGGTGCTCCAGCTGGGTGTCAGGCCTGCGCATCTGAGGTGGGGTAGCCGATCAGGGCATTGGTCCACCAGAGATCTCCCAGCTCCACGTAATATCAAAGGGTGAAACTTCTCCCAGGGATCTCCATCTCAATGCTAAGATCCAGCTCCACTCAGTGACCAGCAAGCTACAGTGCTGGACACCCCATGCCAAACAACTAGCAGGACAGGAACACAACCCCACCCATTAGCAGAGAGGCTGCTAAAAATCATAATAAGGTCACAGACACCCCAAAATACACCACCAGATGTGTCCTGCCCACCAGAACAAGATCCAGCCACATCCACCAGAACACAGGCACCAGTCCCCTCCACCAGGAAGCTTACACAATCCAATGAACCAACCTTACCCACTGGGAGCAGACACCAAAAACAACGGGAGCTACGATCCTGCAGCCTGCGAAAAGAAGACCCCAAACACAGTAAGTTAAGCAAAATGAGAAGACAGAGAAATATGTCACAGATGAAGGAGCAAGGTAAAAACCCACCAGACCAAAAAATGAAGAGAAAATAGGCAGTCTACCTGAAAACTAATTCAGAGTAATGATAGTAAAGATGATCCAAGATCTTAGATATACAATAGAGAAAATACAAGAAACGTTTAACAAGGAACTTGAAGAACTAAAGAGGAAACAAACAATGATGAACAACACAATAAATGAAATTAAAAATTCTCTGGAAGGAATCAATAGCAGAATAACTGAGGCAGAAAAACGGATAAGTGACCTGGAAGATAAAATAGTGGAAATAACTACCACAGAGCAGAATAAAGAAAAAAGAATGAAAAGAATTGAGGACAGTCTCAGGGACCTCTGGGACAACGTTAAATGCACCAACATTCGAATTATAGGGGTCGCAGAAGAAGAAGAGAAAAAAAAGGGACTGAGAAAATATTTGAAGAGATTATAGTTGAAAAATTCCCTAATATGTAAGGGAAATAGTCATTCAAGTCCAGGAAGCACAGAGAGTCCCATACAGGATAAATCCAAGGAGAAACACACGAATACACTATTAATCAAACTATCAAAAATTAAATACAAAGAAAAAATATTTAAAGCAGCAAGGGAAAAGCAACAAGTAACATTCAATGGAATCCCCATAAGGTTAACACCTGATCTTTCAGCAGAAACTCTGCAAGCCAGAAGGGAATGGCAGGGCATATTTAAAGTGATGAAAGGGAAAAAACTACAACCAAAATTACTCTGCCCAGCAAGGATCTCATCCATATTCAATGGAGAAATTAAAACCTTTACAGATTGGGCTTCCCTGGTGGCGCAGTGGTTGAGAGTCCGCCTGCCGATGCAGGGGACGCGGGTTCGTGCCCCGGTCCGGGAGGATCCCGCATGCTGCGGAGTGGCTAAGCCTGTGAGCCATGGCCGCTGAGCCTGTGAGTCCAGAGCCTGTGCTCCGCAACAGGAGAGGCCGCACCAGTGAGAGGCCCGCGTACCACAAAAACAAACAAACAAACAACTTTACAGACAAGCAAAAGCTAAGACAATTAAGCTCAACCAAACCAGCTTTACAGCAAATGCTAAAGAAACTTCTCTAGGCAGTAAACACAAGAGAAGGAAAAGCCTTATGATAACAAATCCAAAACAATTAAGAAAATGGTAATAGGAGCATACATATCGATAACTACATTAAATGTAAATGGATTCAATGCTCCAACCAAAAGACATAGACTGGCTGGATGGATACAAAAACAAGACCCATATATATGCTGTCTACAAGAGACCCACTTCAGACCTCGGGGCACATACAGAGTGAAAGTGAGGGGATCGAAAAAGATATTCCATGCAAATGGAAATCAAAAGAAAGCTGGAGTAGCAATTCTCATATCAGACAAAACAGATTTGAAAATAGACTAATACAAGAGACAAAGAAGGATACTACGTAATGATCAAGGGATCAATCCATGAAGAAGAAATAACAATTGTAAATATTTATGCACCCAACATAGCAGCACCTCAGTGCATAAGGCAAATGTTAACAGCCATTAAAGGGGAAATTGACAGTAACAAAATAATAGTAGGGGACTTGAACACCCCACTTTCACCAGTGGACAGATCATCCAAAGTGAAAATAAATAAGGAAATACAAGGTTTAAATGATACATTAAATGAAATGGACTTAATTGATACTTATAGGACATTCCATCCAGAAACAACAGAATACACTTTCTCTTCCAGTGCTCATGGAACATTCTCCAGGATAGACTATATCTTGGGTCACAAATCAAGCATTAGTAAATTTAAGAAATTTGAAATCGTATCAAGTATCTTTTCTGACCATAACACTATGAGGCTAGATATCAACTACAGATATCAATTACATATCAATTACAGATATCAATTACTAGATACCAATTAGGGTTAGGGTTAGGGTTACAGAAAAAATCTGTAACAAATACAAACACATGGAGGCTAAACAATATGCTAGTAAACAACCAAGAGATCCCTGAAGAAATCAGAGAAGAAATAAAAAAATACCTAGAAACAAATAACAATGAAAACACGATGACCCAAAACCTATGGGATGCAGCAAAAGCAGTTCTAAGAGGGAAGGTTATACCAATACAATCCTACCTCAAGAAACAAGAAACATCTCAACTAAACAACCTAACCTTACACCTAAAGCAATTAGAGGAAAAAGAACAAAGAAACCCCGAAGTTAGCAGAAGGAAAGAAATCATAAAGGTCAGATTAGAAATAAATGAAAAAGACATGAAGGAAACAGTAGCAAAGATCAATAAAACTAAAAGCTGGTTCTTTGAAAAGATAAAATTGATAAACCATTAGCCAGACTCATCAAGAAAAAAAGGGAGAAGACTCAAATAAATGGAATTATAAATGAAAAAGGAGAAGTAATGACCGACACTGCAGAATTACAAAGGCTCCTGAGAGATTACTACAAGAAACTATCTGCCAATAAAATGGACAAACTGGAAAAATGGACAAATACTTAGAAAATCACAGCTTCTGAGACTGAACCAGGAAGAAATAGAAAATATAAACAGACCAATAACAAGCACTGAAATTGAAAGTGTGATTAAAAGTCTTCCAACAAACAAAAGCCCAGGACCAGACAACTTCACAGGCGAATTCTATCAAACATTTAGAGAAGAGCTGACTAACACCTATCCTTCTCAAACTCTTCCAAAATATAGCAGAGGGAGGAACACTCCCAAATTCATTCTACAAGGCCACCATCACCCTGAAACCAAAACCCAAGACTCACAAAAATAGAAAACTACAGGCCCATATTACTGATGAACATAGATGCAAAAATCCCCAACAAAATACTAGCAAACAGAATCCAACAGCACATTAAAAGGGTCATACACCATGATCGAGTGGGGTTTATCCCAGGAATGCAAGGACACTTCAATATACACAAATCAATCAATGTGATAAACCATATTAACAAATTGAAGAGGAAAAACCATATGATCGTCTCAGTAGATGCAGAAAAAGCTTTTGACAAAATTCAACACCCATTTATGATAAAAACCCTCCAGAAAGTAGGCACAGATGGAACTTGCCTCAACATAATAAAGGCCATATATATGACAAACACACAGCCAACATCGTTCTCAATGGTGAGAAAGTGAAACCATTTCCACTAAGATCAGGAAGAAGATAAGGTTGCCCACTCTCACCACTATTATTCAACATAGTTTTGGAAGTTTTTGCCACAGCAATCAGAGAAGAAAAAGAAATAAAAGAAGGCTTCCCTGGTGGCGCAGTGGTTGAGGGTCTGCCTGCTGATGCAGAGGATGTGGGTTCGTGCCCCGGTCTGGGAGGATCCAACGTGCCACGGAGCAGCTGGGCCTGTGAGCCATGGCCGCTGAGCCTGCGCGTCCGGAGCCTGTGCTCCACAGCGGGAGAGGCCACAACAGTGAGAGGCCCGCGTACCACAAAAAAAAATAAAGAAAAAGAAATAAAAGGAATCCAAATCGAAAAAGAAGTAAAACTGTCACTGTTAGCAGATGATATGATTACTATACATAGAAAATCCTAAAGATGTTACCAGAAAACTACTAGAGCTAATCAATGAATTTGGTAAATTAGCAGGAGACAAAAGTAATGCACAGAAATCTCTTGCATTCCTATGCAGTAATGACGAAAAATCTGTAAGAGAAATTAAGGAGACACTCCCATTTACCATTGCAACAAAAAGAATAAAATACCTAGGAATAAACCAACCTAAGGAGACAAAAGACCTGTTTGCAGAAAACTATAAGACACTGATGAAAGAAATTAAAGATGCTACAAACAGATGAAGAGATATACCATGTTCTTGGATTGTAAGAATCAACATTGTTAGAATGACTCTACTACCCAAAGCAATCTACAGATTCAATGCAATCCCTATCAAACCAGCAATGATACTTTTCACTAGAATAAAACATTTCACAATTTGTATGGAAACACAAAAGACCCCGAATAGCCAAAGCAACCTTGAGAACGAAAAATGGAGCCAGAGGAATCAGTCTCCCAGACTTCAGACTATACTACAAAACTACAGTAATCAAGACAGTATGGTACTGACACAAAAACAAATATAGATCAATGGAACAGGGTAGAAAGCCCAGAGATAAACCCACACACATATGGTCACCTTATCTTTGATAAAGGAGGCAAGAATATACATTGGAGAAAAGACAGCCTCTTCATTAAGTGTTGTTAGAAAAAAATGGACAGGTACATGTAAAAGTATGAAATTAGAACACTCCCTAACACCACACACAAAAATAAACTCAAAATGGATTAGAGACCTAAATGTAAGGGCAGACATTCTAAAACTCTTAGAGAAAAACATCGGAAGAACACCCTTTTCATAAATCCACAGCAAGATCTTTTATGACCCACCTCCTAGTGTAATGGAAATAAAAACAAAAATAAACAATGGGGGCTTCCCTGGTGGCACAGTGGTTGATAGTCTGCCTGCCGATGCAGTAGACATGGGTTCGTGCCCCGGTCCAGGAAGATCCCACATGCCGCGGAGCAGCTAGGCCCGTGAGCCATGGCCACCAAACCTGTGCGTCCGGAGCCTGTGCTCTGCAATGGGAGAGGCCACAAAGTGAGAGGCCCGTGTACTGCAAAAAAAATAAAATAAAATAATAAATTAAAAAAATAAATAAACAAATGGGACCTAATGAAACTTAAAAGCTTTTGCACAGCAAAGGAAACCATAAACAAGACGAAAAGACAACCCTCAGAATGGGAGAAAATATTTGCAAACAAAGCAACTGACAAAGTATTAATCTCCGAAATACATATGCAGCTTGTGCAGCTCAATATCAAAAAAACAAGCAACCCAATCCAAAAATGGGCAAAAGACCTAAATAGACATTTCTCCATAAAGATATACAGATTGCCAACAAACACATGAAAGAATGCTCAACATCACTAATTATTAGAGAAATGCAAATCAAAACTACAATTTGGTATCACCTCACACCAGCCAGAATGGCCATCATGAAAAAAATCTACAAACAGTAAATGCTGGAGAGGGTGTGGAGAAAAGGGAACACTCTTACACTGTTGTAGGGAATGTAAATTGATACAGGCCCTATGGAGAACAGTATGGAGGTTCCTTAAGAAACTAAAAATAGAACTTCCATATGACCCAGCAATTCCACTACCGGGCATATACCTTGAGAACACCGTAATTCAAATTGCAGCTCTGTTTCTGTCATTGCAGCCAGGGCATGGAAGCAACCTAAGTGTCCATCGACAGATGAATGCATTGGAAGATGTGGCACATATATACAATGTAATATTACTCAGCCATAAAAAGAAACAAAATTGAGTTATTTGTAGTGAGGTGGATAGACCTAGAGACTGTCATACAGAGTGAGGTAAGTCAGAAAGAGAAAAGCAAATACCATATGCTAACACATATATATGGAATCTAAAAAAAAAAAAAAACTGGTTCTGAAGAACCTATGGTCAGGACAGGAATAAAGACACAGACATAGGGAATGGAGTTGAGGATACGGGGAGGGGTTAGGGTAAGCCTGGACGAAGTGAGAGAGTGGCATGGACATATATACACTACTAATTGTAAAACAGATAGTTAGTGGGAAGCAGTTGCGTAGCACAGGGAGATCAGCTCCGTGCTTTCATTTTACCTAGAGGGTTGGGATAGGGAGGGTGGGAGGGAGACGCAAGATGGAGGAGGTATGGCGATATATGCATATATATAGTTGATTCACTTTGTTATACAGCAGAAACTAACACACCACTGTAAAGGTATTATACGCTAATAAAGATCTTAAAAAATAAATATTGTAAAAAATAAGAATATATAAGATACACACAAAAAAGGAAAATCTTAAAGATGCTACCAGAAAACTTCTAGAGCTGTTCAATTAATTTTGTAAAGTTGCAGTCTACAAAATTAATATACAGAAATTTGTTGCATTTCTATACACTAACAACAAAAGATCAGAAAGAGAAATTCAAGAAACAGTACCATTTCCTATTGCATCAAAAGGAATGAAATATCTAGGAATAAACCTACCTAAGGAGGCAAAAGACCTGTACTCTGAAAATTGTAAGACACTGATGAAAGAAACAGAAGACTACCCAAACAGATGGAAAGATATACCATGTTCTTGGATTGGAAGAATAAATATTGTCAAAATGACTGTACTACCCAAGGCAATCTACAGATTCAGTGCAATCCCTATGTAGTTACCAGTGGCATTTTTCACAGAACTAGAACAAAAAAATCTTAAAGTTTGTACGGAGACACAAAAGACCCCAAATAGCCAAAGCAATCTTGAGAAAGAAAAATTGAGCTGGAGGAATCAGGCTCCCTGACTTCAGACTATAGTACAGATTTATAGTCATCAAAACAGTGTGGTACGGGCACAAAACTGGAACTATAGATCAGTAGAACAGGATAGAAAGCTCAGAAATAAACCGTTGCACCTATGGTCAATTAATTGACGACAAAGGAGGCAAGACTATACAATGGTGGAAAGACAGTCTCTTCAACAAATGGTGCTGGGAAAACTGGACAGCTACATATGAAAAAATGAAATTAGAGCATTCTTTCACACCATACACAAAAATAAGCTCAAAATGGATTAAAGACCTAAATGTGAGACTGGACACTGTAAAACTCTTAGAGGAAAACAGAGGCAGAACACTCTCTGACATAAATCACAGCAATATCTTTTCCAGTCCGTCTCCCAGAGTAATGGAATTAAAAATAAACAAATGGGACCTAATTAAATTCAAAAGCTTTTGCACAACAAAGAAACCATAAACAAAACAAAAAGACAACCTACAGATTGGGAGAAAATATTTGCAAATGATGTGACCGACAAGGGGTTAGTCTCCAAAGTTTACAAACAGCTCACGTGGCTTAATATCATCAAAACAAACAACCCAGTCAAAAAATGGGCAGAAAACCTTAGCAAAAAGTGTTTCCAAGGAAGACATATGGATGGCCAAGAGGCACATGAAAAGATGTTCATCATCGCTAATGATTAGAGAAATACAAATCAAGCTATAGTGGGATATCACCTCACACCAGTCAAAATGGCTAGCATCAAAAAATCCACACACAATAAGTACTGTAGAAGGTGTGGAGAGAAGGGACCCATTCTACACTGTTGGTGGGAATGTAAGTTGGTAGAGCCCCTATGGAGACAGTATGGAGGTTCCTTAAAAAACTAAAAGTAGAGCTACCATATGACTCTGCAATCCCACTCCCGGCCATATATCTAGAGAAAAACATGGTCCGAAAGGATACACGCACCCCAATGTTCATTTCAGCGCTGTTCACTATATCCAAGACATGGAAGCAATCTAAATGTCCATTGACAGAGGAATGGATAAAGAAGATGTGGTACATATATACAGTGGAATATTACTCAGCCATAAAAAAGAATGAAATAATGCCATTTGCAGCAACATGGATGGACCTAAAGAATGTCATACTGAGTGAAGTAAGTCAGACAGAGAAAGAAATATCATATCACTTATATGTGGAATCTAAAAAGAAATGATACAGATGAACGTATTTACAAAACAGAAATGGACTCACAGACTTAGAGAATGATCTTATGGTTACCAGTGGGGGAAGGGTGGAGGGAAGGGATAGGGAGTTTGGGACTGACATGTACCCACTGCTATATTTAAAAAGGATAACCAACAAGGACCTAGTGTATAGCACAGGAATGTCTGCTCAATGTTATGTGGCAGCCTGGATGGGAGGGAAGTCTGGGGCCAAATGGACACATGTATATGTATGGCTGAGTTGCTTTGCTGTGTACCTGAAACTATCACAATATTGTCAATCAACTATACTCCAATAGAAAATAAAAAAATTAAAATAAATAAACTTTTTTAAAATCTTGCATTAGCTAGAATTCATTACATACTACTTAAATTTGATAAAATTTCAAAAATAACAGTATGAATTATATAAATTTCTAAAGTAAAGACCAGAAATAAACTAAAAAGTTATACATTATCAAAATTTGTTATATGCTTCTATTATGCCAGTATCGTATTGTGTTGATTACTATAGCTTTGTTATATAGTTTGAAATCAGTAAGTGTGATACCTCCAGCTTTGTGCTTTCTTAAGATTGCTTACCTATTCAGAGTCTTTTGTGGTTGTCTATAAATTTTAGGATTTTTTAAAATTTATGTGAAAAATGTCATTGGAACTTTGATAGAGGTTGTATTAAATCTGTTGATCTTAGTATGGGCATTTTAACAGTATTATTTCTTCCAATCCATAAACACAGGATATCTTTTCATTTATTTGTGTCCACTTCAGTTTCTTTCATTAATGTCTTGTAGGTTTTGGTTCAGAGATCTTTCACCTCCTTGGTCAAATTTATTTCTAAGTATTTTATTGTTTTGATGCTATTATAAATGGAATTATCTTCTTTCTTTTTTCAAATGGTTTGTTGTTAGTGTATAAAAATGCAAGTGAGTTTTTATATCTGCAACTTTACTGAATTTGTTCATTGGCTTAACAGTTTTTTGGTGGAGCCCTTAGGCCTTTCTATATATAATATCATGTCATCTGCAAACAGACAGTTTTCCTTCTTTCTTTCTGATTTGGATGCCTTGTATTTCTTTTTCTTGTGTAATTGCTTGGACTAGGAATTCCAGTTCTATGTTGAATAGAAGTGGTGATAATGGCCACTCTTGTTCACGATCTTAAAGGAAAAACTTTCAGCTCTTCATTGTTGCATATTGTTAGCTATGGGCTTGTAATATATGGCTTTTATTATGTTGAGTTACATTCTTTAGTCACATAACATTTTAAGGGAGAAAAGTGAGGATCCAGTGAGGTAACCTTATTCTTGTTTGACTTGGAGTCTTTTAATTGTGCTCTACAATCCACTCACCTAAATAAAGTATTGAATTTTAAAAATACTGTCCATAATTTTTTCTTCTATGCCAAAAATATAAAGATGATGGTGACTACAGTTAATAGTACTGTATTATGTACTTGAAATTTTCTGAGTAGATCTTAAGGGTTCTCATCACACACACACAAAAAAGGGTTACATTGTGAGGTGTTGTTTATGTTAATTACCTTGATAGTGGTAATCATTTGACATTATACGTATATCAAAATATCATGTTGTATGTCTTAAATATGTACAATTTTAATGTTTAATTATACCTCAGTAAAGTTGGAACATAACAGAAATAAAGATTTAAGAAATTATATTTCACTGAACAAGAAGCTTTGAAGGACTTTTCTACATATAAGGGATAGTACTATTTTTACAGTGGTAGGCAGAAAATACCAATTAGAAGCAAAACTCTAAAGTTGTCAAAGTCTGTTTCCAGTCTTTTAGCCTTGCCTTTCTGATAACTGATAACATGGAAAGTCTTAACTTTCCCCTTGCCTATAACAGGGAACTCTGAGTCTCTTATTCTGTAATTTAAGGTGCTTTATGCTTATAAGAGAGTTATTTGTGGGGGGGGGGAAGGAAAAATGAAATATCCTTATGATATATATCTTATTGGCTATCATCTACTTTGCCTTCAGATGTTATTTCAAAGACATCACTTTCAAACTATAAATAAGTGATAGATGAATTTAATCCATAATGTTTATTAGAATGAATTATTTTACTACATAACCATAAATTTTCCACCTAACACCTTGGTGACAAATTTGAATAATTTGTGCATTCATTATTATTCAGGTTAAGAGAAAGAGTTGTTTTAGAATATGGGGATTTCAGGTAAGGCTAGACTCCTGAGTGTCTTTGAAAGCACTCAGTCTGGTAGCATAGGAGAGCAGAGCAGAACCATTAAAATGGTACATAAAGTAATGGTTGGGCAAATAATATATTTTAGAAATTAGAATTTTTCTATGACTATAGTAACTACCCCATATATTACAGAAAAATGTGTGTGTGTGTGTGTGTGTGTGTAAATTCATTACTATTAAGAAATTTTTGTTTTTTATTTCTTTAAGATATTGGTAGAGATATATTGTCTTCATCTTTTTAGTAGCTCTTTTAAACTTAATATGACTATACTGTTTTGAAAACTTGATGATACTCTGGTATAATGAAAACTTTTACAGTTTTTTTTTAATGCAAGTTGAAAAAACATAACAGAATCATCTTTTCTTGTTAATTTTTTAAACTTAATCTTAGGAGTTGTACCTAACAATTATTTATAAAGCCTAATCTCAAAGAAACATGAAACATTTGTGTTCTTATTTTTTATTTTTCCAAAAAAAAGTAATTTAAATTTGATGCAGAGAAACATGTTGGTTAATATTAGTGCCATCTGGCATAGACATCTGCTACCACATTGACCTCCAGGTTGTCTTGGCTGCTCTGCCTGGCACGCCAGGTGCCTACATCTTTCTTCACCACTCCAAGTTGGTCTTTCCACATCTGACTTTTCTATAAAGAGGTCAATCTGCCCATACAGATAAGAGTGTTTCTGAAATAAGGGTATAGGAAAAGGAGGGTAGCTTTTTAGAACTTCTAAAACTAGATTTCAAAGCCCATAAAAAGTATGTTGATTTTCCCTTATTTCTAGAAAATTAGAAATAGTGTGTGGTTTTCACATTGCACGACTAAAGCCTCAGAGGGTATGTTGATCTTGAATAACAAATAAATGATTTCACGTATTTCATATGCTTTTGGTCATCTACATTTATTAGCTTTCAGAGTAAAATTGAACATTATTCAAACTTTAGTATGTTTTATATGTCTTCTGTGGGAAATTTGCTTATAAAAATCACAGAGTCTGCATTTTCTTTTCTAGCTTATTACACACATTCTTTTAAGAAAGCCCATTTTAGATGATCCTTTTCAAAGGATAAAAGCTTTTCAGATTTTTTCCTTTTATGAAAGACAAAAGCTTTACATATATACAATGGAATATTACTCAGCCATAAAAAGGAATGAAATTGGGTCATTTGTAGAGATGTGGATGGACCTAGAGACTGTCATATAGATTGAAGTAAGTCAGAAAGAGAAAAGCAAATATTGTATAATAACACATACATGTGGAATCTAGAAAAATGGTATAGATGATCTTATTTGCAAAGCAGAAATAGAGACACAGACATAGAGAACAAATGTATAGATACCAAGGGAGAAAGGGGTGGGGTGGGAGGAATTGGGAGACTGGGATTGACACATATACATTATTGATACTATGTATAAAATAGACAACTGATGGGAACATACTGTAGAGCACAGGGAACTCTACCTCATGCACCATGGTAACCTAAATGGGAGGAAGTCCAAAAGGGAGGGGATATCTGTATGTGTATGGCTGATTAATTTTGTTCTGCAGTGTGGAGGCTAATGCAACATTGTAACGCAACCATACTCCAATAAAAATTTTAAAAATGAAGCTTTACCTTATTTATATAGCATTTTCATCATGGTTGCAAGTGATTCTGCAAATAAAAAGCTCCTGTTTTTTTAATTGTTATTTTTATTGTATATTTTATTTTCCCTTTGAAGCATGTAAAATTACAAGAGGTGGAATATTTAATTTTAACAATGAATTATTCAGATTTGTTTCTCAAAATTAACATTAGTTTAAATGGCTTAACATTTTCCTTTAGTGAGTTTTAGATTTTTTAATGCAGCTTGTAAAGCAACATTTTTTAGCTGGTACGAAGCTCGATGAATTAGCAGCTACAAGCTATTGCAGGAAATAAACCCAGACCTTTCCTATAAATAACTGTCAAATCCTATAAAGTACAGCTGCATATAGTTTTGTAGGCTGTGTGATCATCTTCTCTACTTTTTGGGGAGATGGTGGGAGAAAATGAACCCAATTATTCTCCTTAAAATATCCCTGCTCCAAGAAATCCATTATCGTTCCAGAAAGTAATCCCTATATTGTCTCTTTTTTAATCACAAAATTTAAAGTATAGAGGTAATGTGTCCTTCAGGAATTAACCTTTTGGTTCTATATTTCTTAATTATTCTAGCATCCATAATTTAATATATAAATAAATAATAAATATGTTTATAAATAATTGCTATGGCTTAACACAACACATGATTTGTACATATTTTACTTTAAATTTAAATAGTGAAATAACTTCATTATTCAAAATATGACTGGGAGTTTATACACATTGAAAACAAATAATAAGACTTGTAATTAGCCAAAAAAGAAAACAGTTAAGAGGTTAATATAAAAGCATTATAGCAACAAAAAAATACTGTTGTTTTTATTTTCATTATTATGATTGGGATTAATTTGAAGTTACAAGAGGCCTTAGAGATCATCTAGTTCAACCTATTTTTATTACAGATGAACAGACCTAGTTAAGTTAATAGTACCAGGAACTGAAACCAGTGTTAGGATTAGGGTCATATCACAGATGAAATGATACCAAGAATTTTCTTGCTGGTAATTATTTGCTGAGAACCATGTGAAAAACCATCCTTAGATGATTGCATGTATCAATTTACTGTAAACTAATGTGGATGACCTAGAAAGGAATGAACATGACTGGAATTAGTTTAGAACACTGATGAATAAACTGTTCACCCTAAAGCATACATGTGAAAGAGCAAACACAAAAATAAATTCAAAAAATCAGTCTAAGGATGCTTTCACATATGAACCCATACACATGGGTCTCTGAAAGCTGACATCTTGTTCAACTACTAGTCAATAATCAATTTTGAACTCTTTTAATATGTTTGTACTTTTCAATTGCCATATACTTTCTTGGATTACAGAGGACTAGAGGACCCGGTTTCTGCCGTCAGGGAGCTCAGAGTCTTCTTGGGATTAAAGGGTTCTTAAATCTAAAAATAAATAAATAAAAATTTAAAAAATAAAAAATAAAATAAAATCACACAACCTAAGGCTTGTATGACAACATAATTCTATGGTCTAGTCTAGGAATTTGTTTAGTAAAAGTTGAAAATAGTGTAATGGTGTTTGAATGCAGCAATAAGAAAGGTTTTCAAATTTGAATAGCAGTGAAATGGTAATGAGAAGAACGCAATATTGTGAGAAGGGTGATATGAGTGGGATACAGAGGGGGAAGTATCTCGGTGATATTGGAGCGTTGTGTGGTGTGATCTGTAGGTCATTTTTAAAAGCTATTTTGAGTTTATATTGTATAGGTTTCTGAACATTGTATCGATAGTCATAATTCTTCATTTTATTAAAAAGTATTACAGTTGTTGAATTGAGAAATGATATGATGAATCTGATGTTTAAAATACATTATCTGGTGACAGTATGTGGAGCTGACTAAAGAAATAAGAGAATATTTCCTGTCTCTATGAATTTGGGTACTCTAAGTACCTCCTATGAGTGCAATAATACAATCATATAGTATTTGTCTTTTTTGTGACTGGCTTATTTCACTTAGCATAATATCTTCAAGGTTCATCAATGTGTGTGTGTCAGAATTTTCTTCCTTTTTAAGGCAGAATAATATTCTGTTGTGTGTATATACCACGTTTTGTTTATCCATTCATCTGTCGATGGACATTGAGTTGTTTCCACCTTTTGGCTATTGTGAATAATGGTAAGAGCATTGGCTAGGGAGAGGGAGAGATCAGGAGGTGTTTAATGGGTACAGAGTTGCAGTTTTTGCAAGATGAAAAGAGTTCTGGAGATTCAACCGTGCGAATGTACTTAATACCACTAAACTGTACACTCAGAATGAGTTGTCACCTCATGCACAATGTTATCATGTTATCAAAAAAGCAAGAAATAGCAGTGCTGGCGGGGGTGTGGAGAAAAGGGAGCCCTTATGCACTGTTAGTGGGAATGTAAATGGCAGCCACTATGGAAGACGGTATGGAGATTCCTCAAATAATTAAGAACTACCAAATGACCCAACTATTTCACTTCTAGGTATTTATGCAAAGAGTATGAAAACACTAATTCAAAAAGGTACGCGCCCCTGTATTCATTGCAGCAGCATTTACAGTAGCCAAGATACGGAAATAGTCTGAGTGCCCATTGATGAATGAATGGATAAAGATGCGGTATATACACCATATACATCAGCCATAATAAGAAGACATCTTGCCATTTGCGACAACATGAATGGACCTTGAAGGTCTTATGCTCAGTGAAATGTCAGGTGGAGAAAGACAAATACTGGATGATCTCACTCATATGTGGAATATAAAAAATAAACAAACAAAAACACAGATACAGAGATCAGAGTAGTAGTTACCAGAGGGGAAGGGGAGTTGGGGAGGGCGAAGTGGGAAAAGGGGTCAACTGCATGGTGACAGATGGAAACTAAACTTTTGGTGGTGAGCACCCTGTAGTATATACAGAAGTTGAAATATAATGTACACATGAAACTATATAATGTTATAAACCAATGTTACCTAATTAAAATGCTTAATATGGTAAAGTTTATGTTACATATTTTTATACCAATTAAAAACTTTAAAAACATATAAATACATTTTAAAAAGTAATCAAACACAGAAGGAGATGAAAGGATAAAGGAGATACAAACTATTGCATTATCCACGGCATGAGATGGTAAGGCTGCAAACTTCATTAAGCCACACTACGATTCATGCATCCATCCATCTAATCTGTTGAGAGCCTACTGATTTTTGTGTAGTGTGCTGGATCAAACAGGACTCGCTGGTGTAGTGTGTGTGTGTGTGTGTGTTTACGGATGGTGTGTAGTAAAGGGAGAACAGACATATAAGGTGAGGATTATCATATGTTGCTCTAAGTGATATGATAGAGTTATGTTTAGCCATAAAGACGTACAAATCAGCATCATTAGGAAGGGTTTTCTAGAAATGATGCTCGATGGACAAAAAATTATCATGGTTGACAGAAATACTGAAAGCAGCAGGAATAGTATGTACAAAATATACTGGAAAGCATTGCACGTTCGCAGAACTGTGGTACAGTGTGGTTGGAATAAAGTGCATATTCACTGAAATAGTAAGTCATGACATTAGAAAACAGGTGTATTCCTTAAAAGTATAATTAACCAATATGTTGCTCTGTTCTATCAGAAATATAACTCCATTATTTTTCTTTTTAATTAGGTCATTTACTTTGTGCTTAATGGCTTTAAGAAATCTTATCAGATCTGTTATGTTTAAAAGTGTGAAATAATGGCACAAATGAAGCATATTTTATTGAGAACATTCATTCCCGCACTTTGATGGGAGATAATTCTCCATGGGTCTCTAATGTTTTTCCGTGTCTTGTGAGCAAAGTCACTTTCTTTGTTACAGACTGTCTTTTCAAGGATATTTGTATAGGAAACAACCTTAAATGATATAGTGTCTCCCTTTGGAGTTAAAGGCAGACATGTTTACTACCCACTGCAAAATATTCAAGTTTTTAAGTTCAGGGTTCTAATCCTGTAATGCAACCCACCACGTGTGCAGATGTCACGTGGCCCCTTTTTCATTTCCCTGTGAGAATTCAGGCTCACAACTGGCATAAGGAAATGCTGATATCCTGGACATGGTTATAGCTGTGAGTAATGAAGTCCTTTGTCCTTGACAAAGAGTCTTATGGCTTCTGTGAGCATCCATGAAGCCATGGCAGGCTGACTTGTTAGCTTGTAAGTAATGTAAAATCTTAGACCCTTCATAATTTTTGACAATTTGGGCTATAAGGATGAGAAGCTGACAAAGGTTTTATTTTAGGAAGTGGATGAATGAGAGTTGATTAATAAGAGAATTTGAGGGAAGTCTACAGGAGTTGGTAGCAAACACGTTGGCCAGATTATAGGGCAAACCAGGCAATAAGTGGTCCTCTACCTCATTGCCTTTTTATAAGGAGGAATCGGAAAGGTGGTTGCAGGTGGAGTACTGGGAAGTCGGTGTAATGAGACCTTCCTGAGCAGTGCTGGGGCTGTCACGCGCTCTCCTCTCCACGGGGAGGGGAAGTGGGTTTCCGAGACAAGCTAGTTGTCAGTCTGAAGTTTGACCCATTAAAGCAACTAGAACTGAGACTTCTAGATGGACAGAATTCCATCCCCTCGGAGAAAACAGTTACGGAGTCTGGCACATACGTTGAAGGTGAGGGTAGGGGAATTAATGACTGCTATAGGTAGAAACCAGGTAAATCATTACAACTTTGCCTGGTTTACTTGGGAGATAATGGCCTGGACATGTAATGTTTGTTAAGGAAGAATGGCAACACTTGATTGTTTTATGGCTCATTCCCTTGCTGACTTAAAGAAAATCACACAACAGAAGAGTTGTGAATTTAAGTTGTTTTTTTTGTTTTTTTTTTTTTTTTGCGGTACGCGGGCCTCTCACTGTTGTGGCCTCTCCCGTTGCGGAGCACAGGCTCCGGACGCGCAGGCTCAGCGGCCATGGCTCACGGGCCCAGCCGCTCCGCGGCACGTGGGATCCTCCCGGACCGGGGCACGGACCCGTGTCCCCTGCATCGGCAGGCGGACTCTAAACCACTGCGCCACCAGGGAAGTCCTGAATTTAAGTTTTATTCAGGGACTTATTGAGGACTGTAGCCCTGGGAGACAGCCTCTCAGGAGCTTTGAGGAAACTGCTCTGAAGAAGTAGTGGAGAAGCCAGTTTATATATGATTTTTGGCTAGGGAATACACACAGTCAATCATACATCTAGATAAAAGATTACTGCTGGTCACAAAGAACATATATCTCAAGTAAATGATTTTAGTGCTTTTCTATGTATGGGAAGATGCAAGAATAGGGGTTCATAAAAATTCTTCCTGAGATATACATCTAACTATCTAAGGGGCCCGCTTGTCCAAAGCACAGAGTGGCTTATCCTGTAATCGTCTTAATTTCCTCTCAAAGTGCACTGGTGGTCAGCCGCTGCAGTGGGTTACAACTTACTCCATGTAGAACTGGGTGGTTCTTCTTTGTTTATGCCCTCTTGCAGTCTACTACCCTTAGGTATATTCAGTAAAAGGTCTCTGAGTATTTTTATAGTGGGTTCTAGAGACTTTAAGGGTGCTTTGACTCTCTCAGAGAGATTTCTGAGATAGACTCCCATAGTAAACTGTAGATGAAGCATTGACCAGAATTCAGGTTCACACTGCCGTGGATTAGATTTACAATACTAAGGAAGCTGACCCACTGGAGAATGAGACACTGACCCGAAAAGTTCTAGATAAATTCTTGCGTTTAGTCCTGCTACCCAAGATAATTCCCCTAGCCTTCCTGATGAAACCAGGTGAGAACTTAAGAGATGTTATGATAATGGGGCGCAAACACTAATGGATTAATGTGGACCCAAAAAATTTTGCTGCTATGAGAGTCAAGCCCAAGTCAGCCAAAAGAGGCAGATCTGTGGCCCTTGCAGGAAAGTGACGTGACCGTGACTGTCAAAGGGTCCTTAAGTCTGAAATAGGTGGTTTCAGTCATGGTGATTCTGCCACTTGACACTGGGTTTTGGAAATTTAGTTGATTCACAAGCCACTTGCTACATCACTAAAAACTGAAAGTAAGCCGAGGGCTTGCTTTCATTAGTGGTATGGAGCCTAGCCCCAACCTAAGTAGTTTTATAGAGAAAGACAGTATCGGATGAGACCAGAGTCTCCTTGTTCCCTAGGGGGAAAAAGACATACTGATCTATCTGAGTATGCTGAGGAACTTTAGGAGGAAAGGGCCTGCAACTTTTAGGCTTCTGTTGGATATAGATGTACACATCACTTTCCTTCTCAGGGCCATATGGAGAAGGGGCACCAGAATTCACCTGATGGGATGTGGGCAAGCCTCTCAGAGGAGCAAGAGGGCGAATGTGATCTTTGGGGTAAGGCCCTTTGGGAAAATTCAGTGCTCTGTTTGTATTATTGTCACATCTGAATATAGAGCAGAAAACTGATTTCTTCTGTGCATGTTCTTTCCCGTCCCGTCAGTGGCAGGGAAAAGTCTCCCAGTAGGAGTAGCTCATGTAGAGAAGTGCTCATCCCTTTGGGGTCCTACAACCTAATTACTCGGAGCTAAAATTTCTGTAACTGATGGTTTTGGCAGTTAGAGGATCTGGCAAAGGGGAGGCAGCCTCCATGTGACACGTGCTCCTTGGGGTTTCAGACGTGTTGCCTCCTGATAGCGTTGTCAGGCACTCCTTTTAAAACGCAGCTACTAGATTGGTACTCAGCTCTCGTTAAAATGCCATGTCGGATCCGTGAGGCCTGTGTGATTCTTTGGAAGTCCCTCCAGACAAGGACTATATTCAATTATTTGAACTTTATTGGGTACCCAAGGCTTGCCAGTGACCCGGGAGGCCACCTTGGAGGCACTGTCAACCTGTGCCCCTCATTTGGGGAGGATTTATGCTTGTTAAAAATACTTTCGTTCCAGGGGCACCATATGTGGCCCTGGTACTATACTTTCTGTATAGATGCCAGGAATTAGCTTGCCTCCCTTCTGAAAACACGTGCATCATAGGGGTGGTCATAACTGACTGTCAAGTACTTGAGGAGACACCACCAGTAGATCATGTAGCCCTCAGATGACTGCAGAGATTGCTTCAAAATTAGGTTGCTTGGTGTTACTGGGGCAGGGGTTTTATGGAGGAATAGGTGACTCGTTATTAATGTTCACTTCATCTGCAGTTATCCCTACAATGAGGATAAATTCAAAAAAGGGGTAAAAACTTTTCCCTGCCTTCAGCTGCAGTGATCAATGACATGACTTTGGCTCTTGAAGGCTTTCAGTTCAGCCTCAGCTCACTGACTGGGGTAGTTATGGGTGACAGATTTGCCCTAGACTTTCTCCTTGCCTGCCAAAGCTGAGTCTGAACGATCTTGAATACTTCCTGCTGTGACTGGGTTAATGTCTTGGGTCAAGTGGAAATGTCAATACAGAAAGTCACCTGGCTTTTAAGGCCGTCCCTGATCAGTTGTAGGATTTTTTCGGCTGTCTGGGTCTAAGACCCTGGGGGATATGGTTGAGTTCAGTTCTGCAAGTCAGCCTCATACTTCTCAGGGTCTTGGTGTCAGTAGCCTTAATTAAATGCTCTGTGGGATAAACTGGACGGTTTTGGTCCTAGCCTCTGTCAGTCAGATTAATCAGAGCAGCCAACAGGATGTTGTAGTGATGGGAAAATTCTCCAAAAGTTAAGGCCATATAGCGAATAGCTGGAGATTGTTAAGACACAGTACTCTCCGCGAGTCTCTCATCCTTCCGTACCTCTCGCAAGCAGAGGCTCTCACTGTCTTTGTGCCACAGTATCTTTTTAAGAATGTTTAATAGTGGATAGACTTGGAAGATAAGTGTCTTATTTCAAAGCAGATGGCAGGTAGGCTTATTGCCCATTATCAAACATTTGCATTTTTCCTGCACCTCCCAAATGGGGTTTGTCTCCCGTAATACAACCCAATGCATGTACACATAGCACCTTGCTCTCTTTGTGTCACCTTGTGGGAATTGGCACTTAGGAAATCATCACACATACAAAACACGCTGACACTGTAGCTGTTGCTATTGGTGGGAGTAATAAAGTTCTTTGTGTCTAACCCTATGTTACGTCTTCTGGCAAATGAAACTGTGGTGGCAGAGAGGATAAAATCTTAGATGCTTCACACACACGTCTTCATAGACATATTATGTTTGCTGTTGTAAAATAATAATATGTTGTGGGAGCTAATTTTCAGAGAGGGGAGTGTATCCCATCAACATTTATGACTAGGTAGTAAAACCTCATTTTCACTGAAATTTAGCTACATGAAATGCTTTGCTATCCAAAATCTGAACATGTGCCAAACTATTAGTCAACACTGTACAGCACTGGTATAATTAGGTAAGAATGCTAGATAAATTGTTTGTAATCTGGGTAGCAGAATCCTAAATCATTTTAATGGAAAATGGATTATATCAGCCACATATGAATACAAAAGAGCTGTGGTCTCCAAGGAAATTATCAGGAGCACATCAGAAGCTGTTAATTTATTGAAAAAATAACATCTGAGAGATGGAATTAAACTAAATAACCAGAAAATATGTAAGAAGTAAAAATTGCTAAAGTTTTAATAATGAAACATATTAGTTTCATTATCAAGCACACAAATTTGAATGTTGTGTTCTAAGGTATAGGAAACCCAATGTAACTCAATGTAACATTTCCTAATAGACTGATAGTAACTGAGATGAGCATTTTTACAGGAACTAACAAAATATAACTCGAAATAGACAATAATTATGGAAATTAACTGTGGATGGAAAATTTCCATAGAAACTATTTGTAATTAAAGTTTTTTTAATTCTAATTTTTTTCATGAAAATAAGGTAAATAATAGAAATAGTATCATTTTTCTGTCACTTTTTTCTTTCATCTCTAATTTCTCCTTCCCATTTAGCTCTTATTTCTTTCCTATCAAATTATATTATGTGTTCACTTATTCATTCAGTCATTTGGCAAGTATTAATTGAACAATTATTTTTCTGTTCAGGTATTTATAGCATTGCTTAGAATTTCATAATTTCATATTTCTAGAAAATCTAGGTCTGCTGGCTCTAACAGAACTAAAATGCATACCTGACCTGGTAACTAGAATTAATAATAAGTAATATTTGCAAAATATTGTACAATTTTCTTTCAGAATTTTATCCTAGCAACAAATGTGAGCAAGACTGATTGTTTCCATTTGACAGAGAAAGAACATAAGTCCTTAGGATGAAGTGACCCAAAGTTAGGTTGCACAGTCAAAATTAGAATTTTACCAAAAAAACTGTGTTCTCTCTCACTATGCTCTACCTACAGTTGGCAGGTGATAGAGTGGATTAAAAGGTCTAATTGCAATATGGAATTAATCTTTGTATTCTTAGTGGCTTTTAATTACAGTTTAAGAATGGATCTGACTAAAACAGCACTAAGGACATAAGTTCATTGAATTCTCAACTCTGTGGTATCCCAAATGTGCCTAAGATAATATATCTTGATTTTGCAGCTTAGAATTACAGAGTAAATTAAGAAATATTTTAGTGTGGAAAATTTGGATCTGCTTTCAGACATAGTTGTCTAATTTACTGTGATTACCAAAATAGTGCGTCATGATTTACAGAACACATTTGATTGTATTGCAATAGAGAAGTTGATTCTCGAGCTAACGAATTGATATTCCTACAGGGAATATGTCTCTGTAAGGGAAGTAATAAGTCCTATAATTTAAATACATACTAACTTGGTTCTTGCCGCATGTCTCAGTGTTTATGGACATCATTTAAAATATGCAAAGTAAAAGTTGATTTCATAAGATTTAAAACACAGTATATAATACCGTTAAGGAAGGGGTACACAAAGTATTTTGCTAATATGAGACACAATACTGCCAATGATAAAAAGAAATTAATAGAGACCTGCTAAAATATAGGAACACAAGACTGTTTAAAGTCTGTTATAGAGGAACAATTATTAGGAAATTACAGAACTTAAAGACAAAATTATAAGAATAGGGAGCATATAAAATAAGAGTAAAAAGAAAAAAAAGAATGAGAATTTATTAGCTAGGATAGACTGGGCTATGAGGTGCTAAGAAATAAACCATGAAGAATCTTAATGGCTCAAACACAACACAAATTTATTTCTTACACAGAATTCATTGTGGATCTGGCAACTCTCCAGGGCAGCTCTCCTTCATGTTATGTCTCAGAGACTTCCTCTATTTTGTACTCCTGACATCTTCATGTATGGATTTCTGGGTTATCTGGAAAGGAGATAGTGTTGGAGGTTTATATAGGATGGTTATAAGGTCAAAATCTGGTCACATGGCTCTAACATAACTTTAGGGGAGTCTGTGATATGAAGGTTAATGAGAAAATTTCTATGAGAAAAAGTTGAAGATCTGGGGTTATGAAACAGAAAGAATCTTTTCTCCAAGTCAGATAACCTTGTGAGGCACACGCTGAGGAACTTGTCAAGTCTCTTGGGTATCAGCGATTGAAATGCTTTCCCGCATCATTAATGGTAATGTAGAAGATAGAACAATTTGAATATAGGGAAAGGGATAAAAGTAGTGGCTCACTGAGGAGCCATTTGCTTGATACAGTGAGGAGGACTGGTGTGATAGAGTTAAGATGGTGTGATGAAAACCTTTGAAATAAAGAAGTGACAATTCAAGTTTCTACAGAAATTGGGATAATTTGGCATGGTATAAGACTGAGAGATATTCTCAGAACTATAATAAAAGTACTGGTAGTTCTGGTAAGTATTCTGAATGTTTCAGAAAGCAGTTAACAAAAAAGAAATGATATTTCTTAGGGCAAACAAATGATGCAGCTGAAGTGAGAAAATGATAATTAGGGCAGAAGGGAATGACCAGGTAGGACTTCATTTTAACATCTTGAATAACATGGGGTTATTCATTCTAAGATATAAAAGATTTTTAATTTCATTATTCTCCAAGACTTTTCTCAAATTTATGAAACAAATTTGAAAAGTCTGAGTCTTTTAGAAACAATGGTACCATTTTATAGGAAAATGATGAAAACAACAGCTTCATAAAAATTCAAAGGCTGATTTCATGTTTACTTTGCATTGTATATTGGTGTGTGTTTTTATAAAGTGCAGACTAATTAAGATGTAACTGCACCAAGAGTTTTTTTGTTTTTTAATATTTTTACTGCAGAGTATATCACAGTATACATGGAAGTAATAATGGTCATTTTATTTTACAAATGTAATGATGTTGTTGTTATGAAGAAAAAAAAAGAAGGGGAAAATGTACTTAGTGAATGCATTTTAGGGTAATGGTTGTAAACATAAATCTGAATTTGTAATCATAATAGTGAAAGGAAAATGAGTTGCCAGAGGGAAACAAAGGTTGATAGTAATATTGTAAAGCAATTATAATTTCATTAAAAATTAATTTGTTTAATTGACATTTCTCTAAACTTATTTTTCTTTAATCCTTATTATTTATATACCTCTAGTCATTATAATATAAATTACATTAATTTATACATTAATTAAGTTGAATTGATTGGTTTATATCCATGGATTTTGAATACAACATTAGATTTCTGTTGATTTTAAAGCACTTTATTCACTTGGAATTTCTTTATAGTCCAGCTATATGCAGTACAAACTGATATGTGAATGGCTGAGCAGGATAAAATATTCCAGTTTTGTCTTTAATTTTGCAAGTAATTTAGGTAAAATAAAAATATTTTTCTAAATTTTGTTTTGATCTAACCAGAGAGATAAATTCATTTGAAAAACTTTATATCAAAAAAATAAGTTAGCAAACATGCCAAACTGAAGAAATGAGCTGCTTCTTTTCTGGCTTGACTCTCATCCACCTACAAATACTTTTCTGATTTATACCCTAGTGATATGTTCTTGTTCTCTATATTTTAGGTGAAATTAATATTGACACGTATTTGATATTTATGAATATCTTTATTTTGTGACTATACATTTTTATTATAGGGTATTTGTCAATATTGTGTTTTTTAAACTAATTTTTCAGAGACTAGGAAATGGGACTATATAGCTTTATAGACCACTGTAGGTATCTAAGCACTAAAGAAATTTCTCTTGGTGACAAAACATTTCTAACTGGTTATGTTCTTATATTAATATTGCTGAAATGTTTGTCCTTCTTTCTCTCAGATCACGTAACACTGCTTTTATTTTAGTTGTTAAAATATATATATTTTTTACTGTATTACATAAAAGAACATAAACGTAATGTTTCAAATAGATAGGAGGTTCTAATTTTATAAGGAAGAAAAGGTACTCTACAATTGCTTGTGGTGTGCCACGTCTGCCTGTGCTGTTGTATTTCTCTGCACCTTAGTGCAAAGTCCATTAATATGAAAATAATTCAGTAAGCGGAATTATATTGCTTCCCAAAATAGTTCCAATGTGATACTCTTAACAAATGAAATATAACAAGTATTTAAATAACTAGGATTTCTCCTCAATAAGTCAGAACATGCACTAATTTGTGTACTATACTGTTGTATTCAACAAGTTCAAAATTCAAGACAGTTTGTTACTTGCATTGTACCTAACATACTGAAAATTCTCAATAAATAATTATTGATTTATTGAGTTAAATTATTGATATGCTTAGGACTGTGCTAAGTGCTGTAGGAATTCCAAGTGAGAATAATTGCACCATATTTACTTTCAAAATGATGTAAATAAGAGTACTATTACAAACCACGTGGGAAGAAATTAATGTTAACCACATGAAGATGAGGAAGTCTTCCTAAACGGAATGGAATGTTGGTTGGACCTTGATGGAAGTATAAATAAAAGAAATTTGGTTCAACCTGCAACTGCGTAAAAGAAAGAAAATATCAAGGAAAATTTGAAAAGTTAAGACTTTTTTTTAACATCAAAGAGCATAGTGAAGGATCATTTGTATGTGAGAAGAATTCCAGATGGGGAAAGTAGATTATCAGGAATTGTTTGCTTTCATTTTACAGAAAAGTGAATCATGGCCTAAAGAATTTAGTTTACTTGTTTGAGATTCCATAGAAAATAGCAAAAATGGGAGCATACCTGTTTGAGAAGTATTAAGGAAACTCATCTAGAGCTCTTTTTCAAAATTATACATGGTCATTTATGATCAAACATCTAGTAAAATGCTAGTAACCTTAAAAAATAGGTCTTGATATTTAAGGATTGCCTTCAATATCTCTAGAATCTGGCACGTGCGTGTGTGCAGGGAAGCTTAATGGAGAAACTTTTATTCTTCAGGTAAATATATGTTTAAATCTTAGTTCTTAGTTCTGCCACTTTTTGTGTCATGGTCAAGTTATTTAATTTTTCTCACCCTTGGGTTTTTCATCTGTAAAACAATACATGCCTTTCTGGCTGTCAGGATCCATTAGAAATTTTTTTTTTTTTTACAGTGAGTTCTTGGCAGAGTGTTTAGGATGATCTTCCTAAAATGTGTATTTAAGCATGTCACTTTCCAGTGATTTCTAAATTCCTTACCTGCCTCAAAGTTATGATCAAATGATCTAGACCCCATACCTCTAAGCTCTGGTACCACGCACCTCACCTCTATGCTCCAACCATTCCAGCCTTCTCTCTGCCCCACTCACATATCAATCTCACATCCATTGTAGATGATTTGCCTATATTTTGTCCTTTGTTGAGAATTTTTTTCCTTCCAGTTTTCATATAGCTGCTTATAATTCATTCCTCAGCCCTTATGACACCTTTAGAAAGGCCTTCCCTGCCCTTCTCATGTAGCGTAGCTTCCTCCTACAACCAGTAAATATTATATTGATTTTTTTAAAAAATATCGTATATAATTAGCTGAAATTACCTTGTTTTTCTTTTGTATATTTATTGTCTAGATAGGCAACTTCTCTCTTTCGGTCATTATTCTTTTTTTTTTTTTTTTTTTTTTTTTTTTTTTGCGGTACGCGGGCCTCTCACTGTTGTGGCCTCTCCCGTTGTGGAGCACAGGCTCCGGACGTGCAGGCTCAGCGGCCATGGGTCACGGGCCCAGCTGCTCTGTGGCATGTGGGATCTTCCTGGACCGGGGCACGAACCTGTGTCCCCCGCATTGGCAGGCGGACTTTCAGCCGCTGCGCCACCAGGGAAGCCCCTCGGTCATTATTCTTAATTTAGTATTTTCCCTGCAGTTGGTAAGCCGTCAATAAATAATGTTGAATAAGGGAATAAATTACTTTTTGTTGCCAGAATTATGAGCCCAATATGGAAAACGGGGGGAAAAGATATAGAAAATACCCAATAAATCTTTAACATAGGCAATATATACACCATTTCAGTATGTATAATCTTAGTCAATTCCTTGTTTATGTATTATTAAAAAATAAACATTGATTAAGAAAAAAACAACTCACGATGATACTTTCCGCCTGTAGATATGGCTCTGGAATCTAACATAGTAATTTGAAACCAAATTAGATCATGAGCCATGCGTTGTCTGTGGAAACAGTATATGTGTAGTGAACTGCTCTTTGCCCAAAACGAGGTCTGACCTTTAACCTCAGGTTCTGAGAGGTAGTTTATGTCATACCTGATAGGAGTATCTTTGTTTAGAGTCCAAGGGTGACCAACTGGATCTTAGAATGGAGCTGGGCACATCAGAAATTATCAGGGTGGGGCAGCCCACATCAGAAAAACAAGCATATGATTTACGGTAAAAGCTTCAGGTCACTTATTGCCAGACAGTGTTGAGGCTGAGAGCAACCATGTAGGCAATCAGTCATCGATTGATCATGCCTATGTAATGAAGTCGAGTAAAAATCTCTGGACGCTAAAGCTTCAATGAGCTTCCCTTGTTGGCAGTACTCTGCTTGTGTTGTCACATGTCAGTGCTGGGAAAGTAATACATCATGTGTACAACGGAAGCTTTGCATTTGGAACACTCCCAGACTCTGTCTTCCTTTGGCTGATTTTTGACCCGTACCCTTTACCTGTAGTAAATTATAACGATGAGTAGAGCTTTCAGTGAGTTCTGTGAGTCCTTCCAGTGAATTATTGTACTTGAGGGTGTTTTTGTGAACACTCCAAACTTGCTGTTGGTGTCAGAAGTCAGGGAAATTTGGAGGACTGTTCCCTTAGACTTTGCAGTTTGGCTAACTCTGGGTATATACCATTAGGGGAAAGAAGCCCATAATTGTCTTATAGATTTGAAGATTTTAGATATGAATGGAATTACAGAGAATAGCTATTCTAATATTTTATTTCATGGAAGGGTGTCAGGGAGGTTATGATTTGCTTCAGTTCACAGACTTGGTTTGGTGGCTGGGTTAGGGTTAGAAATCAGATTTATCAGTCCCAATCTTTTGAATTTCCCACTATGCTATATTATTTAACACAAGGTTGGCATGATAAGTATCACTAGATATATTTGATTCCTATTTTAGAAATAAAATTATGACAATTTTAAAATTATAAATCAGTAAAACATTCATCAATTTCATAATATTCGATGTACAAATATAAACCTAGGATAAAACTTAAGGCTTAATTATATGAGATCTATCTGTGCCTAAAAGTACGCAGTTTTCACTAGAGTAGCTGTCCTGATCTGAATGGTATTTACGGTACACTTTCTGGTGACTGGTTTAACAAGCTTACATATTAGGTTTTGTTTGGCAAATTCCAGTTCATTGTATATTGGCTAGAATAGTGATGGAAGATTCATAAAATTCTCAGAGCCATATACACTGATAATGGTGAAAAGTAAGCACTTCCAATGAGGCTAAAATGACAGCTTTAACAACAAGAAAAAAAGCACACCTTGGCAATCTTAGACAACTAAACTGGTTGTAGAGCTAGCAATTAAGTTCTTAAACATTCCCTCTGTACTACACATGAATACTTTTTCTGGATAATAAATTTTCCCCAAAACATCTGATAGTTTTGAAAAATTGATGTTCTAAAAAGGACACTATTTTTTGTCATCAAAAGAGTTTGGCAATAAGACATCTCATTCCCAGATAATTAAGTGAGATATTATTATAATATCGTAAATAAGAAATTATTAGGTAAATGAGATATTTTCCATATACTATAATGATACAGCACAGCACTAGAGATTCTGAAAACACAAGAACTCTGCTCATATGTAGCACCGAGTCTTATGGTGGTTTTATGTTCTGTGAAAACCAGCATTTATTGCACATATAGGGAGTTTTTAAGGGAAAGGCTTTTAAACTTTCCTATCGTTATCAAAAAGCATTTTTTTAGCACCTGTTATAAGTAATGTTGTAAAAAAAAATGCCTGTGATATAATAAAGTGTAAGTATGTTACTTTGTATTTGCTCTTTAGGTATTTGGGGCAAGGGGATAGACTCAGTGCAATGAAAGAAATGCAAATGGCATTTCCAGGAAACAATCAATAAATTTTTTTTTTTTTTTTTTTCCCCCGTACGCGGGCCTCTCACTGTTGTGGCCTCTCCCGTTGCGGAGCACAGG
>NC_041220.1:11333661-11368191 GCF_002837175.3 Physeter macrocephalus
GGCACGTGGGATCTTCCCGGAGCGGGGCACGAACCCGTGTCCCCTGCATCGGCAGGCGGACTCTCAACCACTGCGCCACCAGGGAAGCCCAATATGTTTGTTTTTAATAATAAGTTTTCAGGAAGCAATTTGGGAGAGATAGATACAGATCAGATTGCTGGGTTTTGAATGACAATAGAGTTAGTATTTGTTCTATAGACATACACCATTGTCATCTTTTCATGTGTTAGGCAATGAGGGAATATATACAAATTATTGATTACTTCAATGAGAGTAATCTCAGAGTAGTATGTAGAAAGAATTATAAGTGGAAGTTGAAGAACTGGAATGGTTCTTGGCAAACAGTTGACAGGTACACCAATAAGAATATAATGAAGTACGCTTCTTCACTGTGGAATGCTCAGTTCCCCTGGTACACAAAGAAGAATGAAGGGTAGAAATAATGATCTCACTCTAATATATATATATATATATATAAACATCTTTATTGGACTATAATTGCTTTACAATGGTGTGTTAGTTTCTGCTTTATAACAAAGTGAATCAGCTATACGTATACATATATCCCCATATCTCTTCCCTCTTGCATCTCCCTCCCACCCTCCCTATCCCACAAAAATACTAGAATTCCAAATATTTTAATTGTGATAGCACTCTTTTCCACATTACCACGTTCAACTCAAGCCAATTACACACAATGTAATTGTGGTATTTTATTGAATGGATCTTGCTTTCATTGGACTTGAGTGCTATATAATAATTATTTATTTGTGTTGCTTTATTGACAGTGACACAAACTGATGTAGTCAAGTGCAGAATAAAAGAGACGGCATCTGTAATGTTGGTTCTCTTTTGTCAGGAAAGTAGAATCCCAAGAGACATTATTTTTTCTCCATATCTTAAATGATGAGAAGAAAAAATGCATTTTTAAACTAATAGTCATTATATATTTTAATTTTGAATCATGGAGTTTGCTAATTATATATTTGTACTCCCTAGTTTTCTATTTTTTTAAATAATAAAAATTACTTTTAATTTATTCCCTTGCATAGATTAAAATGAAAATGTTCAGAGTTTACTTTAAAATTTTGTATGAATTCAGATATAGATTTAAAATCCACATAAAATCTATGGACATATGAATCCATATAAATGCTAACTTTTCCTAAAAAATTGAAATATTATAACATGATTTTTAAGTTTTAGTATTTTAGTATTGTACTATTTGAATAACATAAAATCATTTACCTTTTATTAGTGTAAAGAGTAGAGTTAGCAGCTCTGGGCATAGCTTTAGGAATCTCATTTTGCTATTTTTTTTACATTTAAACATGGAAAAATATGCATAATCAAAAGAAAATATGTGTTGTGTATGTGTTTGGACTTGTAATGGGAAGCCTTATGAGTAAGGACTGAAAGAATTAAGACAAATTTTTGAAAATATTTATTAAAAATGTATTTTGATGTATGCAGATCCATAAGGTTAATCAGTACTTAGCAAAGAGCAAGCTGTGTCTGGAAATACTTTGTGTCTACCATGTCGAAAGTTGAAGGTAACTCTATTGTAGTGATTGAATATGCTTTATTTATCCGGTCAGGAAATCAAAACCAAATAACTCCTCAGAGCAGTAATTACGAAGTATTGTCATTTTAATTTCTCTTTCCAAAAAATAGCAGTGAAATCGTATCATTAAAATTATATGCATGTATTGGTGTATTATCCTCTTTTCCACTGCATATATGGGTGTGAACAACTCAACTTTTATCAAAATGTATGTACCCAGCCTATTCAGATGTCTGCTTTGGATGATTTCTGTACCTTGTCCCTTTATGTCTCTCACTTTTTTACAATTCATGTAGTTATCTTTCTGGGATAATACGAATTATTTAAAGATGTATACCAAGTTACTAGACTTTATCTTTTTTTTCCCAATTAAACAAAGCCATTGTAATTAATTGTAAAGCCAGTCTCAGAATGTATTTTAGACAGGAAAGTTTCCCTGAGGGTCTTCTACAATAGCTACATCATATGTTTTTGATAATAAAATGACATTTTCTTTTTAGTCAATCTGTGGAAACTCCTATGATTAGATTAGTAGAGAATGAAACACATATCCTAGCAGCACCTGATCATAATGGAGAATGACTAGAAGAATGTAAACTAGATTGATTATCCCTTATTAACTTGAATAATTTGAATAATTCTGTCTTCACTTTTAGACTAAATAATGATCAGAGCAGTTCTGCTGTGTCATTAAAAATTACATAAACAAGTATTGAAGTCTGGAGCATCTCGTATCTTGCCTTTTAGATATTTTAAGGCTACTTGGAAAGTGCTTTGACTAAAATATAACAGCATAGAAATGGAATTAGTAACATCTTTATAATACCACAATTAGCGAATGTTTTAATAATTCGATAATTTCCTTTGACGGAATTATTTCTTCTATAAGCAACACTTCCTATGTAGTAACATGTCCCAGCTTCGTATATTTTTCACAGGATCATAATTATTATCTTTATTGCAATAAAAAGACAAGGCTAAAGGGTTATGGGATGGTTACATATTATTAGAGTCATCAGAGCTTGTCTTTTCAACTCTGTAGCTTCAGAAGTTCAACTTTATTCTTTGAGCCAGTAGCAACCAAATTCTGGAGAACTAATTCACAGTAACGAAACACAAGAGACTGATTTATAAATAATGGTACCTACTTTATTTATTTATAAAAGAGATTGGTATTTCTTTACTAGAATACAGTTATCTTTAAGTTCTATGAGGAAAGAAAACATGCCTGTTAGGTTCATTGTTAAATCCCCAGGGTTTAGAAAATTGATTTTTGAATTAATTCATTAATAACTACTTAGTTTACTCTTAATGGCTTAAAGTCATTTGGGAGATTTCATGACTAATTAGTATTCTTGATAGATTTTTAAATGTCTGCTTAGGGAATACTTAGTAATAATTGTGCTTCATTTAATATCCAATTTATTAATATTATGAATTAGTAAAAAATTAGTATTTCCTTACAATTAAATAATCAACTCTTCTCATAATACCCACATAAATCTTACATAAAAATAAATTAGAATATGTATTAAATTAAATTTTCCTTGGCCTTTAAGCATTGGTTTAGATATTATATAATAAAATTCTTCTCGGTGTTTCGTTACAACACCAAGCCTAACATATCAATTTATCTTAAATGTTTTAGCCACTTTTAAAGAAGAAAATTATGCATTTTACAGTGATTCTAGAGCAAATCAATATGCTTACCCTAAAACTGGTTACAAATATGCTCATGCTAGGAATTTACATTTCCTTTTACCATTTGCCTTTGTTCTCTTTGCTAATGTGAAACTTTTCATCTCTCACTGGGATTTCAGAAATACTTGAGTCTATTTTTGTACTTCCCTAGGACTTACTTATTATACTAGACTTAAAAGAAAAAGAAAGTCTTCTCTTAAATTTGCCCTTTCTGGGTTGTTGACTAGATAATTTTTGTGTGTAGTCATTGGAATTTGCTATACATTCAGAGACGATTCAAACTCAAGATTCTGACCATCAGGTTGGACTTTCCTTTTTCAATTAAATTTTACATTCTATGTCCTTATGCCTTTATTTATTTAAAAAATTCAAGCCCAGCTTTTAATTTTGTGCAATATTGGTGCTCCCTCCCCAAATTATTTGCTTTTAAAGTTTCAACTGCAATTGTTATATAAACAGTTTTCCTGTTATTACGATATATATGCCTGGTATATTAATGTTATTAGAAACCCATGGACTTTCATTATTCTATCTTTATCATACAGAGCTACCTAGGTTTTTATCTACCGGAGGATGAGAGACTATGGTTAGTTATCACTTCTAGATATTCCATTAATTTATCAAATGTCTGAAGCACACAGTTGTGCCCTTTTAGATACAAGGTCTATTAGTATTAATTAAATGCTGGACTCCTTTTCCACTTGGGGGTTAGGTGTGACCATTAATGCTGATCAGTCCTTCCTATCCCTGGTACAGAACTACTTTTGATGCTACTACTTTACTTACGAGTCTTTCCTTGCACAGATCAAAAAAAGTGCATGTCTTCATATTATAAACATATATAAGATTAGAAAAAATACCCGTATGTTTAGCTATTTATTAAAAACAATAGACATTGAAGATATTCTACCCCATTTGTGTTTTTCGTGTGTATATCATTAATGCCTCTTTATATCCTTCACATTAACTTTTCTGTTTGAGTAACTCTTAGTTTTTGACAGACTCAGATTGTTTCATTTAGCCATAATCATTATTGTTTGTTTGTTTTTTGATGCTTATAAAGTCAGAAATTAGCCAGGGAGAAGCCATCTAGATTGCTTTCTTAGCCTTTCAAAACTTCCTCCAACTTTTTTTTTAGGCAAATCTTGTTTTCTGGCAACAAAAGAATGTTCCAGATACAGTCTGTATTTTTTCTTTCCTTCTTTTTTTCCCTAATAATTAAGGAGCCCTGGTTCTTTTTTGTTGGTGGATACTGGGTAATGAGTATCTGAACTTCCCCTAAGTGCTGGCTGAGGGCAAAAGCACTGTTGCTGCTATTGGTCTTTTTTAAGGAGAGATCTGGAAAAGATATTTCTTTTAGGTCTGTGAGTTCACACTGACTTCTGTAACATCACGTTGCTGCATCTTCTCTCTTTTGTGTATGATGTTTCACCAACTTCAGAGACTCCACTCCATTAATAAGAAAGTTGCTTTGTAAGCAAAATATCAAAGCAAGGCAATTTAGAATAAGTATATTGAAGAACACCTCCTCTAGACCAGTGGTCGATGGGCTCCTGCTAGACTAAATGTCAAGGGTCACCTGCAAAATGAGAAAATCAAAACAATGTAATAAATTTTCCAAATTTAATTTGTTCACTTTGTTGGTGTTACTTTCTTAAATTAAATGTTTGGGATAATGGTGACAGAGTTTTTAAGTATTTCGTTGTTACAAAAATAAAATATTTTTAAACTTTATTTTCAAACTGAGGATGGATGTATTAACTGTCAAAATTCGAAAGAGGGTTGAACAATCCAACCTTGAAAAGATCATGTATGCTGCTGGACCTCAGGAACTGCTGGAATCAGGAACCAGAAGATCTACTACTATGACACTTGTCATTTTTCCAGTAGACTTAGTCTGGTCTTAACCATGCAGTGAAATCCATGGCCCCTGTGATGTGCATCTTGCAATATCTGTCACCAAACAGAAATTTTTCTCATTTTTCTGAGAGGGCTGTGATCAGCAAGTTTGGTTAAAATGCCCATCTTGGACCATCCACCAAGGACAGGAAGTCTGGCTCATGTAAGAACCTGGTATTTTCTTCTATAGCTGGGTGGATTGAGTGGGGTGATTCCAAATGAAAGGGAGAAATGCTATGCAAAACGCAGAAGCTCACATTGAGGAAGATGTCCTTACTTGGCCTAATTACAAAAACATATGCCAGGCACTCATTTATTTCCTTTGTTCCGATCTTCATTGCTTTCTAAGTGTTGTTGGTTGTGTAAGTTTGCTGGGGCTTCCATAACAAAATACCGCAAACTGGATGGCTTAAACAGCAGAAATTTGTTTTCTTGTGGTTCTAGAGGCTGGACGTCTAAGATCAAAGTGCAGGCAAGTTTGGTTTCTCCTGAAGCCTCTTTCCTTGGCTTGCAGATGGCTGCCTTCTTCCTGTGTCCTCCCACGGTGTCCCTCTGTCTGTGCTGTCTGTCCTAATATCCTCTTCTTATAAGAACACCAGTCATATTAGATTAGGGCCCACACTTGTGAGTTGATTTAACTGTAACTTCTTCTTTAAGGATACTATCTTCAAAAATAATCACCTTCCAAGGTACTGGGGGTTAAGACTTCAGTTTATGAATTTGGGATGAAAACAGTTAAGACCCTAATATTGGTCAATGAAATTCAAAATACAGGTATAAAATTGTTTAGGCTAATTTGGATCTGTATCAATTACTACACTTTCACCATTAAACAATTTTTTTTACCAATGTATTCTTGACTACCTGACTAAAATTCTCTTATTTGGCTACTACTTAATAAACCCTAATAATATTAGTATCCTTATAACATCTCCCTTTTCTAAACTCTTAATTTTCCACAATCAACTTCAGTTATATTTCTTTTGTTGTCTCAATATTCTCTTTTGAATTTTTGAGAATGGCAGCCTATCTTTTGTTGCCTATATTTATAACATCTTTTTAATGCTATATAAATAAGGAACTTATTCTCACTGGTTATCCCTGCCACATTATATCATAGAACTTCCAAGAAACAGTTGATTTTGTTTATAGTTTAAATTATTAGATCCCTTGTAATTAATTCAGATACAATGTAATACAATGCGATCCATTATAGTAATCGTTCCCTGTAATTTTCATTTACAGAAAAAAGCACTTATATTTGGCAATATTTATCACCTTTGAAACTACTGTGCTCTATTCACAGATAACATGTGTTTCTAAAGTTTAATAATGTTTAATTCTATTTTTTACAGTGAGAGTGGTTTATTTAAAAGTTGCAGTATCCTTACTTTCAATCCCAAGAACTAAGGTGTCCATTTGACAACGTCATTAGGCTTTCTCTAATGAATATTTACTTCTTTAGATATAAATTATGGTAACATTCAAATCAGTGGACAAAGTAATCTGAGATGTTGTGGTATCATTTAACATTTAGGTTGTTTTTCTTGATGTTCTATTTTTTTGTACTTTTGTTATTTCCATCCTAGTCTCTAAGAGTAAATTCTTGCTTTCTTAACATATTCACTACCAATCTATATACTGATATGCAAATCAGGGCTGCATTCCTCCTTCAAGAATTTCTACCCCTGCACATCACTGTTTTCCCTCAAGATTTCTCAATATACTCTTCTAGTTTACTGTGCTCTTTGCCCTCTTGAGGAAAAATGAAAAGGTAACATGATCTAGCTCTGATATTTATGACTTTATGAAAATTAATAATTAATTTTTTTTTTTTTTTTTTTTTTTTTTGTGGTATGCGGGCCTCCCTCTGCTGCGGCCTCTCCCGTTGCGGAGCACAGGCTCCGGACGCGCAGGCCCAGCGGCCATGGCTCACGGGCCCAGCCGCTCCGCGGCATGTGGGATCCTCCCAGACCGGGGCGCGAACCCGGTTCCCCTGCATCGGCAGGCGGACGCGCAACCATTGCGCCACCAGGGAAGCCCAATAATTAATTTTTAATCTAATTGATATTTATTTCTCCCATTCACTCCTCCTAATCTAAAGCAAATGATTGGGAAGCAGTAACTGGATTCCCCCTCCCTTCCAAGCATAGTTTAAATTAATATTTCAGGGTTGGCACTGTATACAAAAATTGTTTGAGAAACAATTCATTAAATGTGTCAGAAGACTGTTACACAAATTGGAAAGATAAATATTAGAAAAAGAATCTAAAGTTTTAGTTCACAGACTTCTATACATTTGAAAAACCTCTGTGCATTTTTAATGGGAGTTAAAATTTTTATAATAATTACTGAAATTTTTATTGGGCTGATAATTTTAAAGGTCATATAATAAACAATTTCTGGGGTTCAGTTACAGCATTTCCTTTGTAATTTTGAGTTGTTTTTCACTTCATGGCATCTACATGTGGATATTTCCTCAGGTTCTCAGTGTTTTGGTTTCTAACTATTGATTTTGCTTTTTCTTCAGGATGTTTTGAATAATTTGGGATCTTGTGAACTGGATGAAGATGATCTAATGCTTGATTTGGAATTTTTAGAGGAACAGAATCTTCATCCTTCAGGTAAATATTGAATAAATGCACAATATCATACAACTCTGGTCCAAGTCATTTAGCTTTCATTGATAAGCTAAACATTGTTTAGACTGCATTCAGTCTTTTCAATCCCCAGTTTCTGTATTCTGTGTGCAAGGCTCATGCTAGGTACCCTGGACACATTATTCTGGTGTTCTTATAATCTATTATGAAGATATAAATTTGGTTGGAAGATAATTATTAAATAAGAAAAAAATTATAAAACAAAAGTTCTTTCAAAGAGGGAAATTCTAATGAAACAGTTAATGAAAAAGTTAATATTTTCTTTTTTTGCAGGGGGAGACAACAAGTATAATCCCATTTTTCATTTATTTTATGTAACCAAATGAAAGTTTTGTGGACTAAGTTTACTCTTTCAAATCTTAGCCACCTCAGTAATAACTGTGGTGGTTAATGTTAATGTGATAAGGTTGACCTCAAAATTACTAATTACCAATAGCAACCACAAGTACACACTCATAAACACATACACTCACACACACACACACACACACACACACACACACAGAGTTATAGTGTGAGATAAATAAATTCTTGCTGAATGAATGAAGAAGGGAGCCCACTCTATTTGTAATAGTTTAAATTTGTATTAAGGCATAAAGTGTAATCTCTTCAAATACCAAAATTATTCCTTTTGTAGGATATAGGAATTAATTGTTCACTCAAATTTAGATATTTGACTCCAAAGGCAAGTTTTTATTTATTTATTTTTTACTACTAATAATACCTTGAACATAGTCATTTTCAAGTTAAAGTAGAAGTAACATTAAAGCTTTAAAATCTTGAGTCATACTACATACATTTAAGAAAATCAACCTCTTGGAATTTATTGTCCATGTTTTTAACTTTTAGGAATTAGGCATAATCTCTGAGGTTGTTTCCAGCTGTAATATTTTATGATGAATTTTTGTTCATGCAGTATTTTTATATTATAAATAATGCCATAGCAACAATTGTCAAAAGAAGGAAATAACAATGTATGTATTTTTTTACACCCTTATTTTAGGCTAATATCAAAAAGAAGCTAAATAAAAATTTTTTCTGCTTAAATGTATATTTAGGATAACCATTTCTGGAGACATTCTTCCTGCAGTTGATTTGACAGATATTCTTTTAAAAATGTAGATTTTCTCACTTTTATGCAGATACCTTATACAATTTCGTCATTCATGTGTATTTATATTGAAAGGGTCACACATGGTGACAATGTATACATTTTGGTAGGAAATATGTCAGTATCTAGCAAAACTATACATATATTTATCTTTAGATCCAGCTATCCAACATCTAGTAATTTAATCTTGACACACTGGAAATATACAAATTAATATATGCAAATAGCTATTGCAGAATATTTGCAAAAACAAAATATTGGAAAACCTCAAATGTCCTTCAATAGGACATTGGTTGACTATACAATGGTACACTAAGCAGTCATTAAAAGGAATAATGATGGTGTAGATATGTGCTATAGCATGATTGTAAAGGTATACTATCAGTGGAGAACTTTGCAGTGATGAATTAGACGGGCAGTACCTAAAGTCACTGATCACTAACTTCACTACAAGTGTAACAGCTAGACGTTTTGTCCCTTTTAATGCAATGACTAGAGAAGTACACAGCAATATCACTCCTGCCCACAAGTACTTAAATCTATTTGTCTCTTGATTAAATAATGCTTTTACAGGAAATATTGGGATGAGGAGAGAGGGAATGTTAAATGGCATGATGGGATTACCAGCAAGCAAACATAGGTATGGGGCATTCTACAGGGTAAATGGTCTGGTTTATTCGACAAATAAATGTCATGTTAAAAAAGGGAGGGGTATTGTAGATTAAAAGTAGCAAATGCCATGTGACATCTTTGTGTCAAAACATCAAAACACTATGCAAATATATTTCAGAGTTTATCAGAGAAGTTTGAGTAGTGATGGAATTATTATCACAGAATTATTTTTATTTTGTTGGGTGCTAAATATTTTTCTTTGGTTTTGTCTTTGAGGAAAACTCTTCATAGAGACGCATGTGGTTGAAATAATATGGTATCTGAGATTTGCTTTACCAACAGTATGGAGGAGGGAATAGATGAAACAATGTTGGTAAATTATTGAAAATTTTCAAAGCTGGGAAATAGGTGCTTGGGGTGAAACTTTCATTGATTAGTTGTAATGTTTTCTCTATTTTAGGTATTTTTAAAGATTGTCACAATAAAAATAAAACCAAGTAATAAGTAAGCAGAATTATAGACAACATAGACATCGCAGCTGTGTTTGTTAGGTAACCATGATAAAGAGCAAAGAATGCCTTAAAAATATAAAAGAGTTAGCTCAATTTATTTGCTTGGGAACAAAAATGAACATTTGTAAACTTTAATTTCTCTTCTATAAAATAATGAGTGCAATGTACTTTGTTAGTTTATTTTAAAAAATGATATAACAAATATGATGAATCTCCTGAATCTGCCTCAAGGTGTAGATAACTTGGTTGAAACCAGAACTAGGGTACCTTATGAATCAACTGAGTTAACCAAATTGTTCATAAGATAAATGATGTTACTTTGCATATCTGAAGTACAGTTATAATAAGTGAGATAGTCCTTAAAGTGACTTGGGTTTGTTTAATGTTACTTAATAAAATGAAAACCTATTTCACTTTGGATGCCACATTATGGGGTTTGAAAAAAACCACAAATATATGTTTATGTACAGTAGTAGCTCAGAAAGAAGAATTTTTGGTTGAATTGGTTTTATACAATTTGTTTTTTTTTAAAGCAACATAATTAAAGGTCTTATCAGACTATAAGAAGCTCATTATTGATAAATGATACTGGTAAAAAGCTAATTAACACTAAACATTCTAAACCACTGGTTTAAATAAAAGTCATTTTCAAAAGTCTGAAAACTAAAATAATGATACCATTTAATTCTAGTACTTATGTTACTGTGGACATCTTTTAATGTGCTTTTTATTTTATTCTTGCTATCTATTTTCATCTAAAAATGAATTATAAGTTTGCAGTTAGGTTTTCAAAAGTTGACCAGTGCAGTGAACAATATGAATAGAGTTTCATAAATCCTTTTAATATGTAAATACATCTATGGAGTCCTAAATTAACACACTTCCTAAAAAAATAGGTAGTATGAATAAATAGTAGTATAAATAAAATATCTGTTTTAAAGTGCAGTAAGTGGATATTATCTTTTTTTTTTAATGAAAGCAAGAAAGGACAATTTCAGTGAAAAAATGGTGTATGAATTCAAAATGAGTTCCCGAAAGGAGACTTGCCTTAAGGAGAAAAAAATAAAAGCAACTATTCTGAATAATTTACTCTGATCTTGGCATTATCTAATATTATCTTTTAACTTGTAATATAAAAGCTAAGATTTTAGATTAAAAAGCCTATGGATAAGCCTTCCAGATGTCTTTTATTATGTTTTCTTCAATTAATGCTTAAATTACTTTTCTGGAAGTTTTTTTATGTTCAATTAATATGTATCATGTTTAAACATAGGATTATCAATTTGTTTAATACCAGACATCCATTTCCCCTGTGGTAAATTATTATATTTACTGTTTTTCTGTTTAATGCATCATTTATAATGCACATATGACCAGTTGTTTTTTAATTAAAAAATATGAGATGCTATCATTTATACTTGGATAAGTTAAAAAGTATATTAGTGACCTTCCCACTTTTTATCTTTCTTTACTGTCTTATTCATGTTGATATGGTGGTGTTTTTGCCACAATATGAGTCATGCAAGATATTAGCAGTGATGTTGGTTAGACGTACCTCAACAGCCTTTTGAAAAATAAAAGTACTAACAAGATTTACTAGCATTTAGTATCTCTAAGACTCAAACAGATGCCCTTAAAATTTTATTTACCCTGAAATGCATGTTGTGAACTACATAACCTGTCAAAGGAAAAATACCAGAAATATATTTTTGCCTAGTTTTCTTTATGTAGTTCAAAATTTTTGTGATTAGGATTTTTTTTCTATTAATTTAAGCATCTTACAAAATAATCATTCAAGAAAAATAGGGTAATGATTAAAGAAGGATATGAAAAATAAAATGAAGCCACAGATAAGATTGGCACACAAAATGTATACTAGTATTACCTCAGAGACCCAAAAATGTTCCTTGGAGTATACTACTAGCATATGTGAAGAAAGAAACAGAACCAATTGCATGAATAAAAATATATACCATCAATCATTCAGTCAATCAGTCAATGCCCTTTTTAAAATAAAGGAATTCTTGTTACTAAGAACTGAAAGATATTTTGCTCACATGTCTTTATAAGGTATAAATTATTTGATATCAATAGTTTCCTCAGCAACTCCTTTCAATGCAAGCTGGTAGCATCATGTTACCAGTTCAGCAAAAGAAATTCTGAATGGTGACACATCAGTGTAGCAAAAGCTAGGAGCTTTATGAGGAGCTTGCTTAATCCCAAAATAAAATCTAGTTCCTTGTCCATAGTTCATATTCCTCAGCTAATTTTAATGTTGAAAATAGTTAATGTAAATGATGTCAAGCATTTTCCTCAGACGTAAGGTAATTACCATAAAGCCTAGTAGAATATCTAATATTAAGCAATGTTACTTCCCAGTGAGTCCTCCAAAATGAACTGTTTGCAAAATGTAACCCTTATGTACCAGAAAAAAACTAGTTTTCTACAAATAGAAGTAATCAAAACACCAGTTAAATATCAAACAGTGCATACTGTTCGATAAAGAATAAGAATTTGAGTTTGGGCTTTAGAATATTTAATCTATTCCTATTCTTTAGCACAGTGAACTACAGCAAGGTCACATGTCTATTGAGGCTGCTCCTAGTATTACCTTCATAGTGGTCGAAGTTGATGGGAAGCATGCACCTGGCTAATTTGACAGTGAAGCATCATAATTAACTAAATGAGTTAAAGTTGAAAGGAAAAGAGGCTAAAACACATTTTGATGTTACCTGTTTGGAACATATTCATTAAAATCCTATTCTTTTGTTAATACTAGGAGTGGGTTGAGTACAACCTTTAGCAATTAGTAGCTGGAGATCTAAGTTGATAGGAAGGAAAACTGAATGCCTATAATAAGCCATGCTCTTTGCCCAAGCTCTCTCAGCTTATCCTCACAGTAACTCTGTGAGAGGAAGTTGCATTTTAAAGATTCAGTCAAATTAAAGAGACCACAAATTAATATCAAAAGAGAGCAGGCACGTTAGAGACAGACACATCCAAGTTAGAAAAGCAGCTTTGCCACGGTAGCCTTGGCAAGTGATCCAATCTTTCTGAGCCCTTTTCCCTCATTTGTCAATTGACAATAAAACTATCTATCTCAAAATATCATCCTACCCGAATGGGTGACGTATTTACATGTAAAGCGCCTTTCACAGTTGCCTAGAATAAAATAAGAGCCCAGTACAAATTGCTTAACTCTCTTGAAATCTTGAATTCCTTGTCAAAAAATTTGTCCCATCGTTGGTTATTTTTCGTAGTTCTTAATTTCTTAATACTTCATCATTAGTCTATATATTTAAAAATATGCTTTCTGATTTGAATTTTTATTATCTAACATTTTAAATGGGGTTTTCTTAGTACTGATTATTCAAAAATTAAGTCACTTCGCTTATTACAGGTGGTACATTCCTGTGTTAAAATCAATACAGTTAAATGCATGAAAATATTTTTTCAGATATTAGTCATGTGTCCAATATACCACAACATATTTAAAATACAATTTCTCAGAGAAAGAATAAATTTCTGTTAAATACTTTAAAGCTTATTAACGTAAATCATTTATGTTCAGAGAGAAAGCCAGTCTGTTCTTTTGTATTAAATTTGGTGTTTACAATTTGCAGTTGAGTTACTCAATTGAAAATATATTTTACTTATTTATCATTCTTTGATGAAAATAATGTACTGGTCATTTGGATGATTGAGTGAAGAAGTTTTTTTTATTTTTTGTTATTTATTTTGGACTGTATATCTAAAAACACCTGGGGCCAGTATCTCTTGGTATATGTCCAGATGCAAATAGGGAAGTAATGGTCCAATGGTATCAGTTAGGGATTAATTAGGTAGTGGTTAAATTATTTTGAGTTTGATGAACAAGCAATATAAAATTCTGCAGTGGGTTAATTAAGGATGTAATTTTTGTTATTAATTTTTAATAATTAATAGCACAGCAGAGCTGAGATGAAACCCTAGTGGCTTTGAAAGGTAATGTACAAACTGCAACATGGTTCACACAGGGAAAATTATAAAAATCAGCTGTAAGTTTTTACAAGCTTTGGCATGTCTTGGTCAGAAAAAGTGTGTGTAAGTTATTTTCAATATGATTGTATAAAGCTAAGAACATGACACTTAATTTTGGAATTATGACGTAGTGGATAAAAATCTGGACTCTGGAGTTAGACAAATCTCAGCTGCAGTCAGGCTATGTAAACTTGAACGAATTATTTAATCTCTCTAGTTTCCCTTTCTCATCTGAAAATAGGGACAGTAAAAGTATCTGCTTCATAAGTTTATGAGGAATAATAACTTAAAGCAGAGTAGAATGTTCTGTCACATGTCTAGCATATAATATTTTTAAGAACTATAGAAAATACTATTTTTTTGCAATATCCATGATAAAATATGATGTACCTGAGCATTAATAGGAATCTGATCTTGCCAGTTTTGGTGATCTTTCCAGTCTCTGTTAGTGGAAGCTCTCAACTACATTTGCAAGTATAGTATTTCTCAAATTTTAATTATAGAATGCCACAACAGTTAATTTTGTGACTCATTTATTTCAAAACATACATTATAGCATTAAATAAAATAATAGAAGAATAAGAAATAACATTTATTGAATCTATGTGCCAATTCCATGAGGTAAATAACCCCTTGCACATTTGAGAAAATTTAAACCTTTATAACATATTACAGGTAGTAGATATCCCAGGGGAACCCAAACAAAGTTTTTCTAACCCTGAATGCTCTATGTTTAATCATTATGACTTTTTTGACTAATAAAATTAATTCATATAAAATTTTAAGATCACAAGTACACTGAAGCTTTTGTTTTAAATTGGCTCTTCTTTCTATTAACTTACTCAGTTACAAGCATCACTTACAAATGTCTGCCTTTGACTTCATGCAAGAAGCTGAGACTTACTTATATTTATTTACTAGAGCATCTGTGTTGTCCCAGGCACTGGTGTAGACACTTAGGTGTTTCTGTTTTTGCTTTGTTTGTAAGCTATAATTTATAAGCACTTCGGTTTATCCCATTTAATCCTAACAACAATTCTCTAGAAATTATTACTATTCTTTCTTTGATAATGAAAGAATGGAGATCCAGAGAGTGTTATTATTGGTCCAGGACTGCAGAGATAATAAGTGGCAGAAGTAGGGTTTAAATTACACCATGGTGACTTGATGCCTACCTAATGTTTTCACAAAGCTCTCAATGACGTTTAGTTGCTAGAAAAAGCAATTATAACAAAACTGAAAAATGTTCCTTTGTAATACAGTGTTTGAGTAACACTATAGTGAGGACAAAATTGTGAAAATAAAGTCGTTTCCTGGGTGTCACCCCCTGGTGCTGTTGCTCTTTTCTGCCTTGAACGGCTTAGAGCGCCTCTTATCTGCTTGGTAGCCATTAGATGGCAATCGTGTTCGGATAATAACGATAGTGACCCTGTCATACATTTGTATTCAGCTTTACAGTTTACAAAGGACTTCAAATATGTTATCTCATCAAATTATCACAATAACACTCTGAGACAGGTGTTAATATATCCCAGCTGCAGTAGAGGAAGCAAATACTCTATGGTTAAAAACTTACTGAAGTTCGTATAGCCAATATTAACCCAGATCTTAACATTAAATGACAGGGTTTTTTCACTATCTTTCTGGATCTTGCGGCTTCTGATTTTACATAGTACAAATCTAATATATTTGGTTATATATTTTCCAAGCCCACTGAAAATCATAGTTACATCTTAGAAAAGGGGAAAGGGTTGCTTTAAGCAGACATGCTGAATGTGGTGAAAAATAAATACCACTGGCAAAAAAGCAAGAGGAAAAGGCAAGAAAGCTTTGAAAAGTAGAGAAAGTAATAAAGCAGAATAGCATGGGGTCATTAAATGTAAGAACAGACATCGCCATCTGCATCAGCAGGTCGTGAGACATTACTGTATTGCAGTATATTATTCCATTGCATTTAAAAATTATTATAGCCATGGGCTTCCCTGGTGGCGCAGTGGTTGCGCGTCCGCCTGCCGATGCAGGGGAACTGGGTTCGCGCCCCGGTCTGGGAGGATCCCACGTGCCGCGGAGCGGCTGGGCCCGTGAGCCATGGCCGCTGAGCCTGCGCGTCCGGAGCCTGTGCTCCGCAACGGGAGGGGCCACAACAGTGAGAGGCCCGCGTACCGCAAAAAAAAAAAAAAAAAAAAAATATATATATATATTATAGCCTTGAATCATTGAGAAAAATATTATAGTCTGCATCCTCTGATAAGATGGTAAGCTATAAAATTCACTTAGGAAATATATCTATCTGAACTGTTTTTATTTAACTCTTTAATATGTTAAGAGGAAACTAACGTTTCTTAGTTTTTCATAAACTTTATCCAGAAAGTGTCATTTTGTAAGGATTCTAGATTGCAAAATTGGAGTATATTTTAAACTACTTTTTATATAATTTTTACATTTCTCCCCATAGTCCTTCCCCCAAATTCTTGCAAATGATTAATTAAACAAAAGGAGAGCTGTGAGAAGGTTTACTAATTATCATTCTTGAAAATTCAGTAATTTATTTCTGGCCTACTGGTAGGGTTAGGGATCATGATATTACTTAAACTCAAGACTGTACCATTGGCTGTAACATCTATTTTCAGGATAGATCAAAACTTTAATGGTTTGTTTTTGTTTATTTCTTGGTTTTGGCTGATAAATTTATTGATTGACCAATAATTAGTTCGTTAATTTGATACTTTGCTTTCAATTCTATTTTTAAAATTTCAAACTTACCGGTTTTCAATATGATGTTCACTTGGGTGCATTGTTTTTGGTGTTTGGTTTATGATATTAAATGGCATCTTTAAATGGCAGAAGAAAGGCCCCAACTGAAAGAGAATCTCAGATATTATGAAGTGGAGCCTCTCTTGCTCACCATGAATATTCAGAGTTTTAATGGCTTTGGTCAATATCGCACAATTAGTTTGTAGTAGAAATAGGCCTGTTAATAAGAAATTGACCAGCTCCATTTAGTAAGCACAATTGAAATTAATTATTTTATTCTTTATTATTGTTGCCAACAGAATAAGTCATTTGTATTTGTGAATTTAAAAATGACTGGCTATTTTGCCCATCAGACTTTGCTGTACTTAAAGAGAATTGCTTCACAACCTGTGTCCATCAACCGATGAATGAATAAAGAAGATGTGGCACATATATACAATGGAATATTACTCAGCCATATAAAGTAACGAAATTGAGTTTTTTGTAGTGAGTTGGATGGACCTGGAGTCTGTCATACACAGTGAAGTAAGTCAGAAGGAGAAAAACAAATACCGTATGCTAACACATACATATGGAATCTAAGAAAAAAAAATGTCATGAAGAGACTAGGGGTAGGACAGGAATAAAACACAGACCTACTAGAGCATGGCCTTGGGATAGGGAGGGTGGGAGGGAGACGCAAGAGGGAGGAGATATGGGGATATATGTATACATATAGCTGATTCACTTTGTTATACAGCAGAAACTAGCACACCATTGTAAAGCAATTATACTCCAATAAAGATGTTAAAAAAAAAAGAATTGCTTCAGCTACAAAGAAGACTTTTAGATGAAATCGTTTTTAAGGTCTAATAACTAGAGCTGAAAAATGTGTACACATTCTGACCTAATTTAATATTAAATGACAACAATTTTAATGAAGTCATAGAATTTACTTGTAACCTGCTATTGTAGCATTTCCTACTGTTATAAACTCTCTTCTCCTGTGCAAAAGGGCAGTCAAAGGCCTAAGTTCATTAGAGGATACAGTCAAAGGAAAAGATTTCTTTCATTCAGCATAGTTTTTCTGGAGCAATTAGAAAGGAAATATGTGTCTCAATATAGAATTTCATGGCCTTGTACAATTATGTGGTGACATCTCCACACAATTGCTTGAATAATGCCAGCAACATCAGCTGTCACAATCGAAACGAACAAGTAATTAAGAAAACTAATGCTGGTCTTTCTTCTGAAGAAGTAGAATATTTATGCTTTTAAAATTGATCACCAACAAGAAAAATAACCACTGACATGAAACATAATTTTCTACAGTGCCTGAGGCAGAAAAGAGAGAAATAATAATGAACATTCACCCCATTAACAACAAATTAAGTTGTAATTGTATACACCAAAAACAATTACAGAGTCCCTTTTCCTTGGATTATAGAATTTTAATAGCATCATTTTATCAGGTGTCACTATAGCATCTAGCATCTTGACCCTTTTATTTATGTTCTGCTTCTCCATCTTATTAACCAAAATTTCCAAAAGTTTACAGTGGAATTGGGGGTCTCATTCTTATGAGGACCACTTTTTTTCTCTAACCGTACACCTTAGTATGCTAGCATAACCTACACCTGTCTGAATAATTAGTAAAGAAAACAATTAGAAAAGACCACAACTTGTCTGAATAATTAGTAGATTTGAATGAGCCATGATATTTGTGTCAAATGCTGATTCCCCAACCTTTTGATAAGAAATTGCTCAGTTTATTGCTTACTGAAGTGAGGGGGAAACACCACCTCTGATGAACTCAGGTTGTCTTTCGGAGGGGAAAGAACAAGTTAGGATTCATAGAGATTTTGAATTTGGTTTAAGGCCGATATTTCAGTTTGAAGGTTTGATTGGGATTGGGATTAGATGAAATAGTTTCAGAATGTAAGATTTGTGGAAGCTACAAGGCAAGGATTTTAAAGTGAAAGGATGATTCTTAGTGCATAAGCTGTCTGTTGATGCTTTCTACTGAAAAATTGGTAGGTCTTTTGGGAAAGCCCTGTAATGAACAGTGAAGCTATTTGAAATAGTTAAGTTATTCCAATAAAGACAGTAAAATAGTAAAATGATGTTCGTATCCACAGTCACCTCTTTGGGAGTTGGTAGTTTTAGGTCTCACTCCCCACTGAGGGAGACAGAGGGATAGACCATTTTTAGGTGGAGGCATCATCCATCCAGATCTTCACTATTGTTTGAGGTGTCATCATCACATATCAAGTCATTGTCTCATCATCCGTAAAAGTCAGGTTTTCCTCTTTTTTCTGCTGGATGACCTTTTTCTTTGCTGGGTCGTATGATGGGGCAGCAGCCGTGTAACGTCATGTTCGATTCTGAAGATGACATATCTGAACTCTGCAACATAAATAGTAAAATAAGGTTTCTGATCAGTATTTGTTATCCACTCTCAGCCAGCAGTCGAGTGCCCAGATTAAATAGGAGGTGAGACCCTATCCGCATTCTGAAGAGCCTACAGAACCAGATAGGGGCTTGTTAACGAAACTACTTTAATTTTCTGATATCTTTATTTTTAGGCAGGATACTTTGGGTCAGAGGACAAAAGCATCTCCAGCCTAGGCTGCAAATGGATATTCTGAATAAGGTTTAGATAGAAGAAATCTCTCCTGGACTGAAATATTTTAAAATTTTGTCTCAAGTACCATCTGCTCTCAACATCCTAAAAATGATAGGACATATAAAGATATTATCTGAGTGATGGGTTAAACCGGCATGTCATTGCAAATATGTCCACATTTGAAGATGATTAAGAGAACTGAAAAGTTTTTGTTATTGTCTCCTTGTGAGATTTTGTCTTCTAATTGAACATTACTCATATGCACTGAAAGATCGGGACTTTTTGGATATCTTGGCACCAATAGTAATCTGGATCTGCTCCCTCATTAGGGTATTCATAGATCAGAAAATTATTAAAATACGTATTATTGGGGGGTAATAATGGTAAAAAATATTCTGAGGAAAATGGAAATAAAGGTTATCACTAATTTTACCGGGTGGTTCTTCCTAATAACATATTTTAATGATTTAAAGAGTCACATTATTTCACATTTTAATATCTCTGATATTGATGTATTTATAATGAAGATTTTTTAAAAATTTTATTAATTTTTTGGCCACACTGTTTGGCATGTAGGACCTTAGTTCCCTGACCAGGGATCGAAACCGTGCCCCCTGCATGGGGAGTGCGGCGTCTTAACCACTCGACTGCCAGGGAAGTCCCAGTATAATGAAGATATTTTAGCATCGTGTCCTAGATGGACAGCGGTTTTATTTTTCTTTTAAATAGTTAACATAAAATGTGTCTTGCAATTAATGGTGTCTTAGATCCAAATATATATATATCTTTAGATTAGTGGTCCCCAAACTTTTTGGCACCAGGGACCAGTTTCGTGGAAGGCAGTTTTTCCATGGCGGGGTTGGGGGGTGATGGTTCAGGCGGTAATGGGAGCGATGGGGGCGGCAGATGAAGCTTCGCTCACTCGCCCACCACTCACCTCCTGCTGTGCGGCCCGGTTCCTAACAGGCCGTGGACTGGTACCAGTCGGTGGCCCAGGGGTTGGGGACCCCTGCTTTAGATAATAGGAATTTGAGAGAGCCGTAGGGGTGAAGTGTTAACCTGTATATCTTTGACTTCATATTGCCTACATTTAAAGAATCCAGAATACTCCCCAATTCTGATTGGACACGCTTAAAGAGTCATATTCGCTTTTACATTGTTTTATTATTTTGAAAAGTAAAACATTTGTCATCTTCAGTGTGGTACTAACTGCAGTACTCATAATTCTCTACTTGTGTATGTGGGATATATACCATATTATTGTTCTGTGCTTATCCATGCATTTATATGTTCGTATTTTTTCCTAGTCCTACTTACTATGATCTTCATTATCCTTACATATAAAAAACACTAACCTTTAGAGAAGAGATTTCTGTTACTAAGAATTACATTTTTATCCCATATTCTACATTTTTAACACTCTTGTGAAAATGAGAGGTCAACTTCAACCATCACTTAGAAATATTGACTCCAGAGTCTCTACCTCCAGTTTAAGGCTCTTTCACGTACAGATATATGTATATAACAGTCTGCTAACAATTTTACTCGATGTCAGTAATATGCTTTGTATTTATTTTTATTTTTATTCATTTATTTGGCTGTGCCGGGTCTTAGTTGCGGCACACGGGATCTTCAGTTGCGGCATGCCTGGATCTTCAGTTGCAGCATGCAGGATCTTCAGTTGCGGCATGCGAACTCAGTTGTGGCATGTGGGATCTAGTTCCCTAATCAGGGATCGAACCCAGGCCCCCTGCATTGGGAGTGCAGAATCTTAGCCACCGGACCACCAGGGAAGTCCCAGTAATATGCTTTAGATTTAATAGATTCAAGATTAACCTTATTCTTCCTGCCTCTCAATTTGTTCTTCTCTATTTATTTCATCTCTTGGTGAATGACACCAACATTATGCAGACAAAAAATTGAAGCCAGATGTCACTAGGTTTAATTGATTCTACTTTTTAGCTATCCTTGATTCTACACCCTTCTCTCCACAATTCCTGTTTCAGTCTTTATTTGGGCCAGGATCATTTTCCTCTAATTCTATGTGACCCAGATGGTTTCTGAGGCCCTTTCTCTGGCCCAGATGTCCATTAGTGCCATCTTTGTTTTTTCTTTTTCCTCCCCAGTGCCACCTTGATGCAGAACTCAGGTCCTCTTTCAATTTCCCATCTCTTACCCCACTGCACAAAAAAAATTCTATCAAATAAAAGCTTTCATGATTAATGTTGACTTTATTTCAGAATTTGGAGTCAAGGTGGAGTAATCATCTAGTTCCAGTGAGAGAGAAGGTAGGCAGTGTATTCAGGAGTTTCATTTTGCTCTCTCTTCTGGACTTTCCTCAGTTTCTTTCCTACAGCCACATTCTTCTCCAAATTCTGGCCCATTTGTCCTTTTTCCTTCTTTAATTCAAGCAAAGCAGATCTACAGGCTACTCTCAGGGCTAGGTGTCAGCTGGCTCATAGGCCCAAAGGCAGAGGCTCCACCTCTAAAATGGTTTAGCAGAGCATTTTCCTATCAAAGGTAGGGCTCTCCCACCTAGATGATTGTAACTGCTGCTACATCTTGTCTCTGTCGCCTTACATGCTTGCCTCCTGTTTTACGTTTGACCTCCTCTAATCCATTCTCCATATTGCCCACAAGGTATGCTAGCATGCCAACCTGATATTGGTCACTGATGTATCTTCAAAATTTTCAGTATTCCCCATTGCTTTCATTATAAATTGCAGTTTCATTAGTGTGGCTTACAAAATTCCCAAGCTTAAATACTCACCACCTTTTCTACATAGCAAGATTGACTTCCAGCAAATAATTATTGAAGGTGTACTGTCAGCCCTAAGATTATGGTAGCAGACATGGGCCATGTAGCATATGGCCTAATGGAAAATTCTATTTTTAAATGATTGTTAAGAAAGAAAACAGCAGTGTGCAGTGGAAGGATATAGCCATCTTGGCAAGAAAAGACTTCCTGAGGAGGTGACATTTAAGCTTTTACATGAAGGATAAGTGGGTGTTCAGTGAGGTGGTGGGGGAAATGGCTTAGCAAATTGGAATTCTTAGAGGAAAGTGTGACATGTTGAGGAACAGCAATGAAGCCCAGCGTGCTTTGGCGGAGTAGGGAGTAAATGGCTCTAGCTGAGTGACTTGCATGAACCGTGTTCCTTCTGGCCCATCTGATGTTTGAAGTGCTGTCTTCTGATCCTGAAATGTTCTTTCCTTTCTTATTAATCATCAGTGTTCAACTGCTAAACTAAAGTCTGAAACCACTGATCTGTTTGAAAATTAGAATACTCCCTAACGCCATACACAAAAATTTAAAAATGGATTAAAGACCTGAATGTAAGGCCAGACACTATCAAACTCTTAGAGGAAAACATAGGCAGAACACTCTATGACATAAATCACAGCAAGATCCTTTTTGACCCGCTTCCTAGAGTAATGGAAATAAAAACAAAAATAAACAAGTGGGACAAAATGAAACGTAAAAGCTTGTGCACAGCAAAGGAAACCATAAACAAGATGAAAAGAGAACCCTGGGAATGGGAGAAAATATTTGCAGATGAAGCAACTGACAAAGGATTAATCTCCAAAATATACAAGCAGCTCAATATCAAAAAAGCAAACAACCCCATCCAAAAATGGGCAGAAGACCTAAATAGACATTGCTCCAAAGAAGATATACAGATTGCCAACAAACACACGAAAGGATGCTCAACATCACTAATCATTAGAGAAATGCAAATCAAAACCACAATGAGGTATCACTTCACACCAGTCAGAATGGCCACCATCAAAAAATCTACGAACAGTAAATGCTGGCAAGGGTGCGGAGAAAAGGGAACCCTCTTGCACTGTTGGTGGTAATGTAAATTGATACAGCCACTATGGAGAACAGTATGGAGGTTCCTTAAAAAACTAAAAATAGAACTACCATATGACCCAGCAATCCCACTACTGGGCACATACCCAGAGAAAACCATAATTCAAAGAGTCATGTACCACAATGTTCATTGCAGCACTATTTACAATAGCCAGGACATAGAAGCAACCTAAGTGTCCATCTACAGATGAATGGATAAAGAAGATGTGGCTCCTATATTCAATGGAATATTACTCAGCCATAAGAAGGAATGAAATTGAGTTATTTGTAGTGAGGTGAATGGACCTAGAGTCTGTCATACAGAGTGAACTAAGTCAGAAAGAGAAAAACAAATACTGTATACTAACGCACATATACGGAATCTAAAAAAACAGTACTGATGAACCTAGTGGCAGGGTAGGAATAAAGACGCAGCCATAGAGAACGGACTTGAGGACACAGTCGGGGAAGAGGAAGCTGGGACAAAGTGAGAGAGTGGCATTGACATACATGCACTACCAAACGTAAAATGGACGGCTAGTGGAAAGCCGCTGCATAGCACAGGGAAATCAGCTTGGTGCTTTGTGACCACCTAGAGGGGTGGGATAGGGAGGGTGGGAGGAAGACACAAGAGGGACGGGATATGGGGATATATGTATATGTATAACTGATTCATTTTGTTGTACAGCAGAAACTAACAACATTGTAAAGCAATTATACTCCAATAAAGATACTAAAAAAAAAGTATGTGCACAGGAGAAAATAAATGTGATACTAGGCAATGATGTTAAGGGCTAAATAAATATATTATTGATATGTTCAGGGGAAAGAGATATTTCTGTGGGCTGCATTAGGAAGCATAGGCTTCAGGAGAGGTTGTACTTATTTAAAGTGCAGTAAAGGCTCAGGTGGGAAAGAATTCTATGAGCAGGAATTAATAATAAAGAAAAGATTAAAGAAGTAAATATTTAATTTATCTGAACTTCAAAAGCAAAGATTAGGAATTATTTATGCAATTTTTAATCCTATTACTATTTGTCTTTTTTCTCATATGTTTTTAAGTAGTTGAAAACAAAATAGGGCTTTGTTTTTTACTTTTGCTATAAAACAAAATACTAAATGTGTTATTAAGTATTGGAACAAAAGGATGACTTAATTTCAAATATATGAGTCTGATGATATATATCAATAAAAATCGTTATAAAATGTTAACCAGTGGGACTTCCCTGGTGGTCCAGTGGTTATGACTCTGTGCTTTCAGTGTAGGGGGCGTAAGTTCAATCCCTGGTCAGGGAACTAAGCTCCTACATGCTGTGCGGCGTGGCCAAAAAGTTTTAAAAATATTTATATTAACCAGGAATTATAGTTCTACGAATTGGTACTTGGCAATATGCTTTTCTGAATTACTCTGTGCTTCTCTGACTAGTAGAATTGCTTTTAAGTTGTTCTGAACAATCTTCTCAATGCAAATATCTAAAAGAATTCTAGATTATTCTTTTTAAGAATATTTTTAAATGTGTTTCTGTGGGATAAGGAAGTAATATATCTATAGAAAGTAAAAATATACTTCAAGGGCAAATCTTTAAAAATCAGTAATTATCAAAGGCAGCGTTCTTTCTAATCAGATAGTAGACAGTTTGTAAATGTTAAGGGTCATTTTTGTGTGTCGAGTAGCCAAAGCTGTGTTCATATTTTTTACTGTTACAGATACTTTTCCTAGTTCAGTTGCTTATTTCTTTGAGGATTTTTTTCTCTAACATAGAGAAAAGCATTTCTCTATCATACCATTTTAGAAAAAGATGGGAACTTAGATATGTTCTAATCCAGCAATCCTTGTATACGAGGAAATTTAAATCCATGTGTAAAGTGACTTACTCAGCATCATCTAACTTGCAAAAATATGGAATATAGAATGGAAGGCTTTGAATTAACCTTTTGGATATATATTCTAATAACATTAATGAATATTATAAATTACAATATGCTAAATCTTTGTTAAACAGCTATGAGTGTAGATAATGTACTATAAGACCCTTTTATGGCATCTTTTAAAAATTTGTGATTGACTTTATCCAATAGCTATAGTCCAAAGCTATAGTGATTATTTTCATGAAACATGACTGAACACCTGGTGGAAAGAAGACCACACTTTAAACAAAAATTTAAGCAGGGGTATTTTTTTTTATCAACTCTATGATCTTGAGTGTATATACACATGATAAAATGTAGATCTGAAATTCCAAGTGTATTTTAAATTTGACTTTAACTATATTCAATAATACACATTTGTATGTGTTAATTTTGAGCTTAGAGGCATGATGAGATTTTTGTTATTCTAGAATAAAGCAAACTATACTCTTAATGATTAGAATACAGTGTTAATCAGCCCCATTTTGCAATCTATCTTTTATTATAGTCACCAGGAACAGAAACTCATTTCTCTAAGAGGCATACCTGTGGTTTTGTTATATTAGCCAGATTTTTAGCACTGACAGGTCCTCCCTGATCCACTTTGCAGATATGATGCCCGTAGGTTCCAAACCAAACAAGTGTTATGCTAATCTCACTTTAATTTTTCCTTTCTATCTTTATATTTTCCGTACTCCTCAGGAGATTGATATATTTGCTAAGAATACAAAAGCTTTATCCTATTATGCAAAATGCAGAGTTGTTTTATTAAGCAGAATTTCACAGTTGAATCTGTCCTTTTTATTTTTCTCCTCCTGTTGACGCATTACCATCTTTCTCTGACTGTATCTTTCTTTCTCCAACAACAAAAAAGGAAATGCTTCCATACATTTATTGGGTAACAGAATTATATAGAAAAATATATATTTATTTTTATATAGTAAAATATTAAGTAAATAATATGAAAATCAGAATGTCAAAGTGATGTCTTAAATGAAACTCATTGATGAAGGTGAACCAAGTTTGCAGCCGAAGAATGTGTTCTCCTAGGCAAAATACTTTATGACACGTGTCTCACGTGTATTTACTTTAGGAGGTGCTTCTTGTTTACCTTGTCTGTCTATAAATACATAGATGGTTTTACCTTAGGTCTCTGAATTTATTCTCACACTTTTGGTCATTTATTAGTAATGAGTATAGCCTCTGATGCCTGCATAGGGATGCCACTCATCCTATGATAGATACTGTTTAGCTTAGAATTTGCAAAATTAGACAGATGCTAAATATGATTTAGATCTTTCTCTTAATACCAAAGCTGTCAGGAAACCGACTATGTCATGAAAATTTGAGAATTAATAACAAAAAGTATACATTTAAATTTCTGTGGTTATGGAAGAATAAAAAATAAAACTGTTGTAAATATCTTTTAGGGACATTTACATAGAAGTGAATCTGTGTGTGACTAAAACAAATCAAATTGAACTCTTGTTTTTGTTGTCACTGTTTCATTTTGTGCATTATAAATAAGTAGAGTTCAATGAATAGCTTTTTAAAACATGCTCATAGGCTATAGTAAAGAAAGTCATATACCCTGTTCCCATAGGCATGCTCTGTGGTTTTGTTAGAACAGAAATAGTTGAGTGAGTGTGTGTGTGTGTGTATGGGTGCCCATGTCATGTAAATCCTGGCAGAGAGGGGAGAGAGAGAAGGGAAGGGATGGCAGGAGAGGGAGGAGAGAGATATCAGAGAGAATTAAGCAATGGACAAATGAATGCATGAATTCATTTTAAAAATATGGCAAAAAAGGTTTATCTCATAAAAATATTATCCTTATAAAAAGATTAAGATACAATTCAATGATCCATAACAATGTTTGATTGAAAATTGCTGGGAGTAATTATAGATCATGAGGCATTTCAAATATATTAGATGAAGAAATAAATCATCTATAACTAGGTATGCTTCTCTTTAACCATACCATATTTGTTAAAAAGCAAATTTCATTTATACAGAGATTTGCTGGAGTATTAACTATTTTGTCAAAGTGCTTTTGGATGAAGAAACATAATGTATTCATTTTCATTTTCTCGATTGCTTTAGAGAAATAAAAATCACATTGAAAATATAGTAAGTAGGATAAAATAAATCAACCCACAGGATTAAGTTGATAGCAAATTCTTATTTTCTTTTATAGGAAGTAAATATCTTTGTTTATTAGAAATTGTCATTTGCTCCAAGTAAGTTATATAGATACTTTACCTTAAAGGAGGGGAGCATAATTTCCCATGCCTGAAGTATGGGCTGCACATAATGACTTCTTTCCAAGGAGTGTAGTATGGTAGGGGTGAAAAAAATAATAATACTGTTACAGTGGAGAAATCTGTACAGTTGATATGTGTATGATGTCATAAAAATAGCTTTACCTCCATAATCTTCCATCTAAAACCCATAACCTCAGTTTAATCATGAGGAAAATATCAGAAAAATTTTAATGGAGGAGGATTCTATAGCATACCTGACCAGTATTTCTCAATATTGGCAAGGTCATGAGAAACAAGGAAAGTCTGAGAAACTGTCACAGCCAAGAGAAGCCTAAGGAGATAAATTATGTTTGTGGACCCAATTTCTGTGTGTGTGTGTGTGTGTGTGTGTGTGTGTGTGTGTGTGTGTGTGTGTGTGTGTGTAGGCAGGCTTTCCCACACCGACAAGCAATTCTCAAATACCAGCAGGGTGTCTGAAAATTCAACTCAACTCTGACACTGTCTAGCCAGAGATAGGATCAGATTCCACAGGTAAATGGCTGAGTCCCATAAGTCCACCTTACATTTTAGAAGCCAATCACAAACCCAGGTCACCTGTACTTCTGACCAAAAGGCTACAAATGGAGGTTCCAAGGACTCTCTCAACTCAGATGCCAATTGCAAGTCCAGGTTGTTATCTGTACTTCTGACAAACTGAGTGTAAATCACAGGTTCCCATGATCCCCTGCTTGCATTGGATTAATTTGCTAGAACAGCTCATAGAAACCCATTTACTCCCTAGATTACCAATATACTACAAAGGATATTGAAGGATATGAATCAACAGCCAGATGTAGAGATTCATAGGGTGAAGTTCCAAACAAAGGATCTTCTGTCCTCATGGAGTTTTGGGGCCCAGCATGGGGGCACGTAGAAGTGTTCTGGTTTCCCAACCTGGAAGCTCTCTGAACTTTGTGTTTGGGGGTTTTTATAGAGGCTTCATTACATAGGAATGATTGATTAAGTCATTAGCTATTGGCTATTGATTCAACCTCCAACCTCTCTGCCCTCCCCAGAGATCAAGGGGGATGGTACTGAAAGTTTCAACCCTCTAATCACATGGTTGGTTCCTTTGGTTACCAGGCCTATCAGGTGATTTAGGGGCATTCCGAAGTCACCTTATTAACATAACAAAAGAAAGCTTGATCACTCTTTTCACTTAAGAAATTCCCAGGGTTTTAGGAGCTCTGTGCCAGAAATGGGGACAAAAACCAAATATATATTTCTTATTATAAATCATAATATCACAGGAGACCTGAGAACTAAATGTAATGTGGTATTGTGGAACAGAAAAAGAACGTTCGGTAAAAACTAAGGAAATCTGAAATAAACTTTATCCTTTAGATGATAATATTCATTAATTGCAACAGATATACTATAATAAAAATTAATAATAGGGTAAATTGGGGGATATAGAGCACCTCTTTGTACTATCTGTTTATTTGTCTGTAAATTGAAAACTGTTCTAAATATAAAGTCTATTAACAAAAAGAAAACAATACCGCTTTGCAGTATTATTTGTTTAGTGTTCCCTTTCAGAGGAATTAGGCTCAAAAGTAAAATACTGATGAAAAAAGACGTGCCCACGTTACCGTTGTAGAAGTCCTTAACGTTACTGTAAGGACACAGTATCATTGGTTTATATGAAGAGCTGTTTTAATGACACAGGTCTGTTGATAATCCATTAGAAGACAGGCATTTGAATTAGTAAACTGCACACATAAAATGTGAGAAGTTTCCCATGTAATCTTTATAATCATATATAATATGAGGTTTAAGGGATTAAGGGTATATGTCTTTACATTTCAGGAAAATATGCAACTATTATAGCTCATTTATTTTATTCCCAAGAGTTATAAAACAGTATTTGTGAAGAGGGTTTGAGTTAAAACATGGGATTTGGAAAATATTGTCAGAAAACTGTGTAAATTGTGTCAAACTGCTCTTGGTGGCTTGATGTTAGAGAAAAGAATTATTGTATTTTAAATGATATAAGCAAATAAAAACTTTATTTTTCCAATAATACAAAACAGCAGTATATCTATCATGTTAATAGAGATTATGTGGCTTGTCAAAATTTAAGCAACAAGATTATACTTATATTTGGCAAATGTGTGATTTGAATGGCTTGTGTTTTAGTTTTCAGTTTTTAACTTTTTAGTTGGAATGTAGGTAGTCAGAGTAAATACACTTCATCAATTAAGAATTATTGTTTTAAGGGCTTCCCTGGTGGCGCAGTGGTTGCAAGTCCGCCTGCCGATGCAGGGGACGCGGGTTCGTGCCCTGGTCCGGGAAGATCCCACGTGCCGCGGGGCGGCTGGGCCTGTGAGCCATGGCCGCTGAGCCTGCGCGTCCGGAGCCTGTGCTCCGCAACGGGAGAGGCCACAACAGTGAGAGGCCCGCGTACCGCAAAAAAAAAAAAAGAATTATTGTTTTATATTTCACTTCATTTGACAGAAAGTACGTGCTTAGCAGCGATCTCTCCTGTCTCATTATAATTCTGTGTACAATAGGAGAGTGAATCAATCATTAATGGAAACCAAGCGACTGCTGTGAAAACGTAAAGAAGAAATAATCAGTTCTAATGTCCAGGGATGGGAACTATCAGGGAAATCTCCAGTCTTTATGGACCAAGTCTTGAGAACCAAATGGGAGATCCATGAGAAAGGAAGATAATATGCGGTGGATGCAATACATGCCTTCCAAACAGACCAAGTCCTGGATACATTTCAGGAAAAATTTAAATACTGGTAGTAGTTGTCATTTAATTATACTTTTTATCTGGTACACTTTCAAAGAGGGTTTCAGTTGGCATTTTCTTCTTTGTGTAAATTAATGGGATTGCAGTTAACGATTTGGAGTCACTTTATACATTAAATGAATTTCTGATAAATTGTGAAAATGAATATTTACATATCGTTATATCTGACATTTGAATTTCTATTTCAGATGTGTTCTCACTAGGGAAAAACATGTTCCCAACCATACAAAAAGATGAAAAATGTAAAAAGGAGGTAAAAATCACTTGCAACAATGTCAAAATTTATTTTCAAGGAGATTTCTGCCTCTGTGAGTTCAGAGTCTGTATGCATTTAAATATCCAGTACAAACTCTGAGTGAAATTCATCAAAAATGAAATCAATCCACATTATCTTAGTACTCTTAAAAGCATGTGTAAATTAAAATATATCACATAGCTAATTCCAATTTTATTGACAGTTCTTACTGCCTCACAGGGATTTGAATGTTTAAATATTTTAGCAGCCACACTGGTTAGTGTTTCAGGAATGTCACTGCCTTAGAAGTATAGTAAAATTCACCAGCTGTGAAAGTCATACAGCAAACGTTTTTTCGAGATTTTTTTTCTTACAATAAAGTATGTTGTTCCTATGTTTATGTATTTACATCCTACCTTTTTCCCCTCGAGGGATTTAATTAACCCTATAATAAATGTGTGTGTTTGTGTGTGTGTGTGTGTGTGTGTGTGTGTGTGTGTGTGTGTGTGTAATTACTGATGGATGAATAACAGGGTGATCTTTTGTACCTGACATGTTGGTTTTAGAGAACCTCATTAGGAAAACTTTTGCAGTATTGCCTGAGCTAGTGAAGGATTGGAAGATATTTTTAATACTTCTGTGATAATGAAAATAAGTTTCACCAATAGCAGAAGTCCAAGTTAGTGTTATAAAATATTAGAAATAGAAGTAATATTTTTCATGCTTTATTACATGCATAAATCTAAATTTATGCTAAGTAAAAGTGTTTAAGGAGAAGATCTCTTTTGCAGAAGAAAAAGTCAAGAAGAAAATTTGAGAGCAGATTATAAGTAGAAATAATAGAACAGAACTCATGGAATTTGTTTTACCTTTAAGGAATTATGTTTATGGACATTATCTCTGTAATGCTGGCTTAAGGAAAGGAGGATTTCCTAAATGCTCACATTTTAATAGTTTAAATTTCCTAGGAGGGAGCTATGGGTATAAAAAAATGTGAAATTGAGGGAAAGAACCCCTGGAGCTGATTTTTCTCAGGTTAAACACCAAATTTTTAAAAAGGTAAAACTGATGGCTTGTTTTTAATTTCACAGAAAGCTTAGTTTACAGAGAGGAATGACTTATGTTTCTTTTTAGATCTTTACTTAGCCCAAAGGAAGTAAGGATCTTCTAGAATGTACATGCTTTATTATCTAAATTCACTCAAATATCTAACTTTACTCTCCAGCGAAGCAAATTTATAAATAGAGGCAGAAATGTAAAACATCATAAGAATCTAAGAAATGTCTAAATGAATAGCTATAACTAGTGAGAGCACGAGAGTCATGGGCAAAGCACTCTGGGCTTAAAAACAGCAAGAGAGCAAGTCTAAACTGCAACTATCATCTACATGTCCTCTACATTGATGTTAGTGTGTCATTTGATATAATTTATAAAAACAAACAAATAAACAACAACACACCAAAACCCTTCCTTTTAGGAATCTTTCAAATTAATTTGGCTGTGTGTTCATATAGACAAATCTGATGGCAGGACCACAAATTAAGGATCGTGACAAAAAAGCACTGTCACTACAACATAGAAAAAGACATCTACTCCTAACAGTTCAGTTTGGGAAGAAAAGTAAGAAAAAAAGGAAAAAGTAAAAAGATTAATTTACTTGAAATCTCAGCTATTAGTGAAGTTAAAGTTATATTGTACTGATTAACTCTGTAAAAGAATTAGTATGGTTAGAAAGAATGCATAAAATAAAGCCACACGATTCATCTTTGGAATGCATTCTATAAATCTCTAGGAAAACTCCACCAGTGCCTGACTTTGATAGGAATAGTACACTGGAGAGTATTAGTGTGGGGAAAGCCTCCCGTTACTGATAACTTGGGACATAATAAAGTAATGAAATCCCATGTCTGTTTCCTACTCACTGTTTCTTACAGTGTTTAAAGTTTTTAAATCCCATCAATGTAGTGGTAAGTAGATGGAGATGAAAATTTAGAAATCCTTCTTTCTGTACTGAGAGAGTGCATACCCGGTAGTGGTTTGGCGCTCATAGCCTCACTAGGATATAAAATTTCGAAGTCTTTGGAATGTACTGTGGCTGCATTAGGAGCTACAGCAACTATTAAAACCCAACAGAATAAAAAAGTTCAAAAGATAACATTTGACTTTAGTTTTAAAGGATAAGGAGGAATTTGTCAGACTGGAAAAGACGGGAAGCACCACATACAAGACAGGAGAATGGTTTGGGTAAAAAGGAGCAGAAACATGAAAGAGCAAAGGATGTTTGGGGTGCAGCAAGTAGTCTGGAGTGATGTGAAAGGAGGATGGAAGATGAGCCTGTGAAACTAGTGGCACATGATTTGAGAGGGCGTGTATTTCAGACTAGGGAATTTAGGCTTTATGTTGTGAGCATTTGAGATTTGGTTAAGATTTTTCTACATAGAGGAATACTGTGATGAAATTATGGTTTAAAGGAGTTTATACAATTTTAGCGGCCCACTAGCTTTTCTTATTCATTAAATCCTTGTCTCAACTCCTGCCTCTTTCCTTTATTCTTCTTATTTTCTTGTTAGACGCCAATGCGGTTAGTGTTGGCCTCTGTGTGCACAGTAGTCTCATGTCAGCATCCTGATCTTTCTCATTCTTTCCTCTTCTTCATTTTCATTGTTCTTTTAATGTAATCAAAGGCAATTTTGACCTTTGAATCTAATATGAAAACAGCATTAAAAATCTTTAAACAAGCAAATAGTACTTCAGCTCACTTAATTTCACTAATTGAAGTTTCATTATAGTAAGGAGGCAAGGAAGATAGTAACTTTTCATTTGTGAAGAACAGGAAGAAACCCAAATTTACTATTTCTATCAGACAATTTCCTGCTGACTTTTTTAAGCTTCTGTTTATTTAATAATAATAACTTAACTGAAGATTTTTAAATGTCTCTAATATGTATCTAATATTGATATTGGGCCACTCATTTCTAAATTAGTTTACTTCTTAGAAAAATGAAAATATAAGATATAGTAACCAGAAGTCATGTTTCTCCAAAAGAAGCTTTATTTCTGCAGGGATCACATCTCTTAAAATTAGATCCTGTGATTATTGTTTATTGAGGTAGACACTAACCAAATTAACACCAATATAGTGCTCCTTCTGTTGACAAATTGTGTGGAATGTTTATCTTTTGGATAAAAACGTAATGGAAAAATAGGATTGCAGTATTCTTCTAACTTACCACTAGGCCAATCAAAATGATTCCTTTGGCTTGCAAATAAGTCTGAATCTTTGTAAGAGGGTGGGAAACATTAAGTGATGGCAAATTAACAGTATTTTATTTGTGCTGATTTATGTGTATTATTAATATGGAGATATTTTAAGTTGTTAAATGGTTTTCACCTAAGCTGTGTAATATAAGGCTGCCTCAGATAATGACACTTAAAATTTCAGTCAACATTAAATTTTACTCCTGGGCAGTGAATGATAGAGACTCATTTTATATATATATATATATATATATATATATATATATATATATATAGTTCTCTACATCTGTGTCTCTATTTCTGCCCTGCAAACTGGTTCAACTGTACCATTTTTCTAGGTTGCACATATATGCATTAATATACGATATTTGTTTTTTGCTTTCTGACTTACTTCACTGTGTATGACAGTCTATAGATCCATCCACGTCTCAACAAATGACCCAATTTCGTTCCTTTTTATGGCTAGATAATATTCCATTGTATATATGTACCACAGCTTCTTTATCCATTCGTCTGTCGATGGGCATTTAGGTTGCTTCCATGTCCTGGCTATTGTAAATAGTGCTGCAATGAACATTGGGGTGCACGTGTCTTCTTGAATTATGGTTTTTCTGGGTATATGCCCAGTAGTGGGATTGCTGGATCATATGGTAATTCTATTTTTAGTTTTTTAAGGAAACTCCATACTGTTCTCCATAGTGGCTGTATCAATTTACATTCCCACCAACAGTGTAAGAGGGTTCCCTTTTCGCCACACCCTCTCCAGCATTTATT
>NC_041220.1:11368582-11369337 GCF_002837175.3 Physeter macrocephalus
GGTTTCCTTTGCTGTGCAAAAGCTTTGAAGTTTCATTAGGTCCCATTTGTTTATTTTTGTTTTTATTTCCATTACTCTAAGAGGTGGATCAAAAAAGATCTTGCTGCAATTTATGTCAAAGACTGTTCTTCCTATGTTTTCCTCAACGAGTTTTACAGTGTCTGGTCTTACATTTAGGTCTCTAATCCATTTTGAGTTTATTTTTGTGTATGGTGTTAGGGAGTGTTCTAATTTCATTCTTTTACATGTAGCTGTCCAGTTTTCCCAGCACCACTTATTGAAGAGACTGTCTTTTCTCCATTGTATATCCTTGCCTCCTTTGTCTTAGATTATTTGACTTTAGGTGCATGGGTTTATCTCTGGGCTTTCGATCTTGTTCCATTGATCTATGTTTCTGTTTTTGTGCCACTACTACATTGTCTTGATTACTGTAGCTTTGTAGTATAGTCTGAAGTCAGGGAGTCTGATTCCTCCAGCTCCGTTTTTTTCCCTCAAGACTGCTTTGGCTATTTGTGGTCTTTTCTGTGTCCATACAAATTTTATGTTTTTTTTTCTAGTTCCGTAAAAAAATGCCATTGGTAATTTAATAGGGATTGCATTGAATCTGTAGATTGCTTTGGGTAGTATTTTCCGTAATTTCACTTTCAGATTTTCCATCATTAATGTATAGGAATGCAAGAGATTTCTGTGCATTAATTTTGTATCCTGCAACTTTACCAAATTCATTGATTAGCTCTAGTAGTTTTCTGGTGGCA
>NC_041220.1:11370309-11371285 GCF_002837175.3 Physeter macrocephalus
TTTTACGTCTATATTCATCAGTGATATTGGTCTGTAATTTTCTTTTTTTTGTAGTATCTTTGTCTGGTTTTGGTATCAGGGTGATGGTGGCCTAATAGAATGAGTTTGGGAGTGTTTCTTCCTCTGCAATATTTTGGAAGAGTTTGAGAAGGGTGGGTGTTAGCTCTTCTCTAAATGTTTGTTAGAATTCACCTGTGAAGCCATCTGATCCTGGACTTTTGTTTGTTGGGAGATTTTTAATCACAGTTTCAGTTTCTTTACTAGTGATTAGTCTGTTCATACTTTCTGTTTCTTCCTGGTTCAGTCTTGGAAGGTTATACCTTTCTACGAATTTGTCCATTTCTTCCCGGTTGTCCATTTTATTGGAATAGAGTTGCTTGTAGTAGTCTCTTAGGAGGCTTTGTATTTCTGCGGTGTCTTGTAACTTCCCTTTTTCATTTCTAATTTTATTGATTTGAGTCTTCTACCTTTTTTTCTCGATGAGTCTGGCTAATGGTTTATCAATTTTGTTTATCTTCTCAAAGAATCAGCTTTTAGTTTTATTGATCTTTGCTATTGTTTTCTTTGTTTCTATTTCATTTATTTCTGCTCTGATCTTTGTGATTTCTTTCCTTCTGCTAACTTTGGGTTTTGTTTGTTCTTCTTTCCCTAGGTTCTTTAGGTGTAAGGTTAGATTGTTAATTTGAGATTTTTCTTGTTTCCTGAGGTAGGCTTGTATAGCTATAAACTTCCCTCTTAGAACAGCTTTTGCTGCATCCCATAGGTTTTGGATCGTCGTGTTTTCATTGTCATTTGTCTCTAGGTATTTTTTTTATTTCCTCTTTGCTTTCTTCAGTGATTTCTTGGTTATTTAGTAACGTATTGTTTAGCCTCCATGTGTTTGTGTTTTTTATGTATTTTGCCCTGTAATTGATATCTAATCTCATAGCATTGGGGTCAGAAAACATGCTTGATATGATTTCAATTTTCTTAAATT